>NC_054556.1:10073276-10373276 GCF_017654505.1 Polyodon spathula | reverse complement strand
TCTTGTATGAGGGGCTCCTATGGGAGTGTTACCATAACAGATCCGGGTTCCTGTCGGGTCTGTGGATGTTTACATATATGGTCTTCAAGAGGATCACTCACAGGAATGGGAATGCTTTAACACAAGACTTGAGCCTTTGGTTTTTAATTTAGTACTCCTTATAAATGTTAAACAATCAAGTGTTCAATTTTATACGATAAAATCCCTGTCAAGTTTGGTACACAACAGTGTTCTGATTCTTGGCCATGTTATTGTACAGTAGGCCCATTAGTTTTAGCCTACCACCATATTTTATATGATTCAACAGTTTATATACATTTGGCTAGTACCAGCACTACTCATTCTCCACATGATGTATCCATTTTACTTCAAATCTACAAACCATTGTTTCTGAGGGGCCATTCCCTTTCAGCTGTGCCCTATGATATGCTTTGTTCTTGTTCACAAAAACATCTAGTTCATTGAAGGCAATGGGCAAGTCCCACAGCAGCTGAAAACCACATAATGTCAGGCAGTGCTCCAGTTTGTACTTTATGCAAACACTAAAAACTTTGGCAAAAAGTACATAACCTTGAATTTATCTGAAATCTAATTTGAGACAATAATGCTCATGACGAAAAGGGAGGTTTTTTTATGAAATAATGAAAACTTAACATTTGCATTGGGAGCTGTTCGCTCTTTAATGTTATTATCACAGTGCACCAGAAGTACCTCATTGTCCCGTGCTGGTGGGTGTTGCTAGAAGCTGGAGTAAGTCAAGAGTTCTAAATACTACATACTACCGACTGAGTCACTCACTACTGTATGTCCCCCATAAGCAGTGGGAAAGAGAACCCAGTGGACTCTACAGAATGCCTGAAGTAAGAACATATCAATTAATACAGTAGAATGTTTAAGCTTGTTTTTTCCTGTACCCTCTGTAGAAGCCAGAATAATTTGTGCAATTGTTTGCTGGCACAGGTCTCCTGAATTGTAATTATGAATGGGTGACTGCCCGTGGTCAGACCAGCATGTTTTATTTTAATGAGGCGCCACATGATACAGTAAGTGAGAAACGGAGACTGAAGACAAAGCCTCAGAGTCAGTAAAGCAAAACCTGGAGGTGATAAACCACTCTACACCCATTTGTGCTGTCCATGGTGCTAGAGTGTGAAGTTCACTCTGTTCTTACCTTGGAGTAAGTGACTTTAAGCCAGGTTAGGTTATAGTGGTTATTTGAGGTGGTGGCCAACTGGAACAGTGATGACAGATCCCAAGTGATCAGCAGTGTGGTGAAGTGGTTATCTATTATTTCAAAGCCTGTTTTTATATTAAAAAAATACATATTTTTAACAGAAAGCTTTTTTCAAACTTATTATTGCTGTGCATTATAATTACCTCCCTTTTGTTTTATTCATTATTATTTTGAACGTTCAGTCAGACATTATTCCTTCTTCCTCTGTAGGATCCAATATCGCAACTGAAGCTGCAGGTAATTTGAATTTAAGTTTTATTGTTATGCATTATTTAGAGATGCAACATACAGGCAGATAACTACAGCTTTATTACTTGCAAGTAAATTGGCTTCAAACCGGTCACTTATTTAAAGCTGTTGGCTGAAAATGCTCCCAAGACCTTGCCCAGAACCCAGCCAACAGCTCCAGATCACCCAGCCAAATAACATCTCTTCATTTCTCAAGATTTACTATAGATGCTCATTTAGCTTGAACAAAACTGTAAATATAACACTCAACATAAACAATTCACATTCCTCTGAAGTCCTCTTTAGTTTTCTTCATCAACAGGGATAATGTCCTGTTTTCATATTGTAGCCGTGGCTGTGCACAGTAAAAATAACTAAATAATTAAAAGCATATAGCCACAAGCACTGTGTCTCTTCAGTAATGTTTGGCACTGCAGGATGGTTCTGCTCTTTGTCATTGCCTCCTGAACAGCAATACCAATCCATTAGCATTGGCAAAGACAGACAGATTATTACTTATATGTGCTGATCATTCAAGACTGTTGCATCAAATGTGTGCAAGCAAAACAGAAGGATTAGGTGCTTGCCTTCCTGCCTATGTGTGTACATGGAAATGTATCGGTTTGCATTACATGATCAGATGTTTAAGCAAAATAACCCAACCCCCTGAAGAAAATAACATACTGTTTTGTTTGTCATTGTTTTCTATACATACTTAATATTCCAGCTAAGATTCTGCTTCTGAAAAGACTCCTAATGCTGCATTTGACCACTAAGGGGATGCAGCTGTAACTGCTGTCCCCTCTGTACTGCAACAGTGATTTGTTATAAAGTGTTCCTGTGGCAATGGTTGCACAGCTGAATGTAGATAGTATAGAATATACTGACTATAAGCACCCCGTATTTGAGCTGCTGGCAAATCATTATTTGCTTGTGGATTACACTATCAGAACGACTGGAAGACAACTTTTAATGCATCGAAAAGTAACAGAATGGATATTATTTATTCTTGATTGACTCAATTATTCATGCTAGCCCACTTCTGTATGTGTGTGACAGAATTTTAATATAATTTAAACAGTTTATAACTAGAAACATGGTTGGTTTTTAAATGCTGTCCCTAACATTGAAATCCAGGTCAGTATCGAAGTGGTGTACAAACAGTGTTCTGTGCTAGAAGTTGCAACAGTTAAAATAGTACTTTTATGTTTTTACATTTTTTCTTGTTCTCATCCATCTTAATATTTCTGCAGGAATAATACTGTTCATAAATCAATACTACAATAGCTTCTACAGTATCAGACTATTGTGCCTTACAGATAGTCCATTTGCATTTAGTTGCTGTCTGACAGCCAGTCCACATTGGTATCTGTTTCTGAAGCTAAGCAAGGATGGGCCTGGTTAGTAAGGGTTTTTCTTTTCAATAAGGTTGCCGTAGATGGTTAAATGTCACATGATTGAATGGGGTCAAGAAGGGGGTCATCATGAACATACATAGTCCACCATTTTTATAATCAAGCTGACTGATCAGTACAATTAGTGATAGAGCCACAGAAAATATTGATATTGCGATAATGGATTGTTCCTGCACTACCCAGAGCCAGCATAGTAGATACAATACCTATCTGCCTGAGAGAATTTAATTGCATCGTGTGCTGCTGCTACTGCATTCAATGTGCAGGTTCACATTGCTAGTGGTTTTTGCACTGAAGTGGAATGCATAGTTAGTGTGCCGGTGAGAATAGTCAATACTTTCCTATCCTGGGTGTTTGTATTTGGCCCCTATATACTATTTGGTTTTCATCCCTCTGGTCCTTAGTTGTACAAGCAATACAATAGGACCCATTAAATATTCTATTGGAACCATTAGCCATTCAGTACACTTCAATTACACGTATAGTTGAGTTATACATGGATCCTTAAAAGGATAGTGACTTGGTTTGCTTTTTAGGGTCATCAAGTTAAATTATATCGATTTGAAGGCCTATTACCCCATATATTATGATTGCGTCAATAATTTATACGGTGAAGTACTAGAAGTAGTATCAAACGTAAATGATTTTATCCTATTATACAAGAAATTTTAATAAATAAAACCCATTCTACTTTACAGAAGAGTATTCAAATGTCATTTTTTCAAGCCTATTTAGTTTTCTCTGTTAAGCGTGGAAATATAATTTTGATAGCAGCATGTACACATAAAAAAATTGGTTTCTAATTTCTACATCTAATAACTAAATGTAATTCAAAAAATGCAGTTTAATTGCTGAAGTGCATAAGGACCTGAGGAGGTTCCTCCAACTTATCTGCATGGCATAGTAAAGGATGGGATATGCGTGTATGCATTGCTGGGTAACGGAGGTGGAAATAGGTCTGAATTCACTTGGCAAAATGTATCTAAAATACCCCAACTGGTGCAGCTTGAACCATTCCTTATTTTGATCCCTAAGTCCCCCTTGCTGGAGATGAGCTGTTTTAGTGTGTAGTGGATGCAGGTTCAGACTGAATAGCGAGACTTTCCTGAGATGCTTAGAATAAGTGTGGCGGTTGTTATGGTGATTTTTCTCTGAAAGATACAGCTGGGTGTATATGTGAAAGAGGAATTCTGGAGCTCCCAGTGACGAAGCAAGGAGAATGATTCTGACATCTATACAACCCACTGCATCTTCTCTTGTCGTCTCCATAACAACCTAAGAATATACTGCAAAGTGCAAGTGATTTTACAGTTTGTTTCTGCTGTTATTGGAACCAATCTGTCTCTCTCTCTCTCTGTCTCTCTCACTAGCCTCCAGAAACCTCATTAAAGTCTGTAATTTGAATGAGTATTTTAATATTGAATTTTTTTTTTTTTTTACCTGTAGTAGGCTATTGCATTGTGCCTGTCTTCCTGGATGCCTACTTACAGTTCTGGTGGTTAATTTACTGTCAAATCATACAGGGTCAGATTTGAAAGCCATGTGAGTGGGAGGCATCCTGTTCGTTTGTGAACAGGAACGTGAGACAACTGGGGTATGCATTCAATTGACGGACTCCTGGCCCTTTTAAATAGGGCATCATTTCAAAGGCTTTTCAAACATGCAGTTTCATGGATGAGACAACTGGGGTATGCATTCAATTGACGGACTCCTGGCCCATTTAAATAGGGCATCATTTCAAAGGCTTTTCAAACATGCAGTTTCATGGATGAACTATTTACAGCTGCACCACCACCCCTACCATACTGACATTGCAGATACAGACTGGGGCGTGGAGAAACCAGCATACAAAACCCATTACTGTAATGTAAGTCAAATTCACCTCCGTTTGCTTCTTGACCAGCTTTGATCTCTGATCTCCTAGAATGAATGCTGGTAGTCAGCTATGTAATTGTTTCCTGTAATGTGACCTCTCTCCCCTCTTGGTATTGATAGAAGCTAAATGACTTTGCTAGTGACAGCAGCCAGTCTCCCCCTGTCCCATTTCCAATGAATCTGTTCTGCCTTTTCTATTTAACATTTACAGTGTGTGAACAAAGAAGTGGCTGTCTTATGCTAGTTTTGATACCAAGTAAAGGCTACTAAAACTAGATTTTTCATTAGCCAAGTTGCAGTTAAATTGTTTGATACCTGAATGTACTACAGTTACTTATTATGTGAAGAGCTAAGCAAGGTTATTTAAGGTCAGAACCTTTTTAAACCAGGTATGATAATAATGACATTTAACTACAATGAGCAGCATTGCCAGCAAACACTCCCTGTTTTATATTCAGCAGTGCTGAGCTTTCTGTCACAATTGGAGCAGCCTCAGTCTTTACCAAAGCACAAGTCAGAGCTGGTCGTGCTTCTTGTAATGACCCGACTGCATACAGGATCGCATCAGATGTGTTTAAACTGAACAGAAAAATAATTGTGCACATTAGGTATGGCTCCGCAGATGCACGAGAAATAGCAGCGCTCCATTCCGTTTCTCTGCTGCATACTGATCTGGTTGCAGGGCGGCAACATTCAGAGCCACTTTGTCTGAAAAAGAGCACTAAGGACTTGGCTGCACTCACTTGGCATCAGCACTGCCTGTTGTGGTGAACATAAGCATGTACCCAGCTTCAAACCTAGAAACTTGAACCTGCACCAGAGCACCACTGGGAGTAGTGCATTAGTGTTTGCAAACGTTCTCACAGCCCCATTTTAATTTAGAGGAATTGTTGCTGTTGTATTGCCTTTGTGCAGTGACTTCTTCCCTCTCAGATATTTGGGGCTAGATGTATTTGAAGCCCCGAGAAGGGACTAGATTGTGATGGATTCCTTTTACAGACAGAGGCGTAATACACTTCATCTGTAGTTGTGATGTTTGATGATGGTCAGCTGTGAGATGAGGGACTGATTTTGGGGTTATTTATGTATTTTATGTGTTTTATGCATTTTGGAATTCTATTGACTCATTCTGTTAAGGGTTTGTATATATTTATTGTATTTTTGGTAACTGAATTCCTGTAAAGCAGTGGTCTGTAACCTTGGTCCTGGAGAGGTACTGGGTCTGGTTTTCGTTTCAGCCGAGCTCTCAGTTACTTAATTGAACCAATTATTGGCTTAATTGGTAAAAATTAACATGTGCTCCAGGTCTTTAGCCTTTGATGGCATAGATGCCTATAAAACCTGAGGATTTGGGGCACTGCAGGACCGGGGTTGGAGACCCCTGCTCTAAAGGTATTGGTTTTGTTGAAGTTACAGTAGCAGCATGTCTGTGGTCTGTAAAAAAAAACATTTTCTATCCAATTTGCTTGTAAAAACAATGGCCTGGCAGTCTCTGAAGTTAATATAGCCCCCAGAATTTGTATAAGTGCAGTCAGTGTAAAAGCAAAACTGATATCTTGGCATCAGGAAGCTTTTGTGATGCTTTAAAAACCAAGTGGTGGTGAAAGGGACCTTTTGAATGTATTGAAATTGACTCATGCAGTAGATTTAAAGGCTTGCAGCAACTGCTAATGAAGAGAAATTGCTGTCTTCCCTCATGACTGCCTTTTACACCCTCTACACGTTGCAGTATTTGTAAGACAACAACCTTCAAGAGTTTGCTTGTGGTACAGTGGCTGTATGAGTTTAACTTGTTTATTGGTTTGTGTTAGACCCTGACAGATGAATCCTCCTTATTAGAATTTATAACGTCAGTGTTCAAACCATTATAGAATAATGTTGCATTCAGTGTTGGTGAGTCATGGATTACTGTAATTTGATTTAAAATGGTCAGCAACTTGCAGCTGCAAATAATAACAATGTAATGGTTCCTTTTTCTGACAGGTGACAAAATGTGGTAACATATTTTACATGTATGTGAAAAAATATTGTAGTTTGTTACATTAAAAAAAAAAAAAAAAAAAAAAAAAAGGAAATTGATACAACAGTGCAAGTCAAACCTTACACGTCACATGAGCGTGCTTTGTATGGCGTTGGAAACTTGACAACTGTTTAAGAGCTAAAAACAATTCAAAAGGTCTAATTAAGCAACTTATCATTTCAATTAAGGGTCTAGTTAAGTAAATGAGAGCTCAGTTGGAATGAAAACCAGAAGACACAGGGGGTCCCCACGACCGGGGTTGAAAACCACGGGGTGAGATAACCGGATCTTCAAATGATATTTTGAGCTGCAGCCTGACCAAAACAGAAAGAAAAAAAAATATCTTTGCAAAATGTATCAGTGTTTAAGTAGTAACTTGTTGTAACTGGAACTGTAATAGTTACTTTTTGTTTCAAATTAGTGCTGTAAGTAAATGTAACTAGGTTCTACTTGGCACATCTGTGATGGGTTGGCCAAACTTCAAGAGCTGTCTGGATATGGGATCAATTAGATTCTTTTGTTCATAACTTTTCTTTAGTTTTTCAAAAGGGATTCTACAGTTGACTGTTACACTAAAGAAGTCATGGTTTGTCTACTTAGTTTCTTACAGTTTTGCATTAAGGACCCATGTTTCAAATTGGAACTGTAAAACTGTTGTACACACTAATACAGAATAGCTTACCTGGGACTGGAGATAATGTTTCACAGGTTTTCAGAACTTTTATTGCATGCTCACAACTTATTGTTGCTGCAGAACATTGCACATTTTGTTTTAAACACAGCTGAGATTCGTGGGTGATCATTGCACCCAAAAATCAGTTTCACTGCCTACAGCTCAACCTGGCTGTGTAGGACAATTCTGTTCTGAATTATGGCTGAAAGGGACCTTTATTTTTGTAACTATAAGGGCACAGAAATGTGACTTCAACGAGATAAAATGTAGGGGTTCATCAGAGAGGCTGACGGGTGCAACCCCCTGGGACATGCTAATGTTGAAACGTGTGAGAGTCCGCTTAGGTTTACTTTGTGATTCAAAAGTCAAGGTGTGTTAGCTAAAGCTTTTAAGCTGCATTCAGCAGACATTAATTAACAGACAGGAACATAATCCAGAATGTAAAGCATCTTGAGCTGAATTGCTGTGCAATTTAAAAACATGTAAAGAAACCAGTGCGTCTGAGCTATTAACTCATCATAAATGATTTAGTGTTGTACATGGATGCTTCATCTTTCACTAATCCAGGTCTCTTTTCCTGCAGATGAGTAATTATGTTCTCAATCATTTTTTTTGACCTGCTTTTCTGTGGTTATGGAAGCGTGCATAAATATTTAAAGGGCAAGTTTCATCCTATATACAAACTTTTGCATGTTCAAGCACTCAATGTGTCATTTACACTGGTAACCAATATAGAATGAAAATGTCTGAAATTTATCAATAATTCTGGAAATTGCAGAGCTCTTACAAAGTTTCAGTGATGAAAGTTTGAGTGCCCTACAGACAAGGAAATGGAGTCCAATACAGAAACTGATCACGATAGATCGCGTTGTTTATAAATTGGGCCGCTTGGGAGAGACTTCAAATCCATTTTTATTAGAAGTTAAGCAAAAAAAATATAAAAGATGTATACATTTTTAGAAAGGTATTATAACATACTTTATTTATATGTTGTCAACAAAAAAAATGTATTTCACATGCTACTTCCACTTTAAGGTCTACTTTGCTGCATTGTTAATCCTATTACCATATTCTGGCTTTACCGTGTATCCATTTCTGCAAATGCTGATTCCTCCTAATGCCGCGATTCGTTAGAAATAAGACAGTCCATGTCTCAACTGCGTTGTGAGTAACAGACAAATATTCACGCCGATTTACATGCAGTGAGAAACATTTGCTTATGATTGTGTTTCTCAACACTTTATATACTGGGTCGTTGGCAGCGTTGCCCTAATGCTGTGACAAACAGTGGTATGCCATCTGTCAGGATGTGTTCTGTGTCCTTCTGAAAATGAAGCATTTTACCATTTAAATGTTCATCTCAATGAGGTCTTAAGCAGCTTTACCGCCATTAGGCATGTAAGCTGATATGTACATTTAATGTAACATTGACAAAGGGTAGAAGATATGCACGCCCACATGTCTATAGCGTGCCCCTTTAAAAACCAGGGCTCATTAATTTACAAAGAAGTGAAAAACTGCAGTATAGGAGGCGTTTCTGCAGTGCATGAGACATTTTGTATTGAACTTCAAAACTTGAGACGCAGGGTTTTCTTCTTAATATCACATGTAGTAGCAATCAATGTTTGAGAACATTTACAATAGTAACTTACAATCTGTTTCCCATTCTGAAATGCAGACAGTGCTAAATAGAACAATACATGTTGGGTTGAGTTGGGGGTTTGGGGGGGGGGGGTGGTCCTGCTTAGGTTACAAGTCTCAACTAAGCCTCTGTCAGTACAAAGTAGTTCACACCAATATACTGTCATACAATTCAGCACAACTGGTGAATGGGATTCCGTCTCAAAGGGAGGCCAGACAACTCCCTCACTCCTGAAACGGTGGTCCCTCCAGCACAGTCTTGAGTTATGCTTGGCGCGGTAATATGGAGAAGATACTGTATGGAAACGTGGCTGTTTTTTTTTTATTGTTTTTTTTTTTCCGATTGTTATGTATTGCAGCTGAGAATGAGATCAAATAACACTGTTAGAGCTTTGAATAGGAAAAGAATGTTTCAACCTTCCAAGCAGGCATTTACATTTTTTTTCTTTTTAAAGCAGAATAATACAGAATACCAGAAGCTTTTTAAAGTTCCGATATTGCCGCCCCCACAGCATTATCTGAAATTGAAATCCTATGGATGCCCAATTCTATCTCATTCTTCAGAGCTGCCAATCCATCACCTTTCAAAATCAAAAATTATATACATCTACATAATAAAATAACAGACATTTCACAACTTTACCCAGTATGAAAATTGCACTGTAAACGTATGGATATTGTATTTAGTGCTAATGAGGCTCAGTCAATGATTGGCATTTGATGCCTGCTGGACACCTGCTTCACTAAGCACTCTATGCCAGCACTACTTCCACTCTGCATGGCTTCATTGTGCCCTGACTGCAGTCAGTTGTGTGTAATGACAGTAGGAAATTTGGGATTCAGTTACAATAGCAATACATGACAATCAAGCCATTGTATATTTGAACAAATCATTTTCTGGGAGAAAAAAATAATCTATACTTGTCCACATTTTTTCATAGAAGACGGATTACTGGGAGGTTTTGGAGATGAGTCATCCTGTGAACATTGATTTAGCATTGACCCCTGTGAAACTGTTCCCTTGCACACATTGGGAGCATTATAAAGTTATTGAGACCTCAAGACCTCTGGTTTGAAAGTTTTCCATTTCCACTTGAGTAATTGGAGAGGTCTGATCAATTACGTCCCCACAATCAAACGAAAGAAGCATCATGCAAGTGACTGAGGAAGATCAATTTGTTTTGACGGGGCAGGGATTCAATCTTCATAAGCTGCCAGTCTCCTCCTCTTATTACCTTTTTTTTTAACATTTTCAGTATGCCGAGAAAAAGACAACTTTACCTCAGTAAAACTCCAAGGTTTTTAAATGAATCAATGTCATTTTATACTAGTATTGGAATCTGTCTCTTTGATCAATATATTTGTAGACTGCTATTGAACAGCTGAATTAGTTTATTTTGTTCTTTTAAGAATTCAGTAACGTTCATCCCCGAGCCAGATGGAAGCAAAATATAATTTGCTGTGGATTTAATAGGATTTAGCTATTGCTTTATCGACCATTGACATTCACATTCAGTCTTGGCTATGACTATTGCATCACCAATGTTTTTAGCTGTATTATTACTACTGTATTATTTGAACTGTTAAAAATATTGATATGGTTAATGAAATGCTCACTAAACCCTGCTATGGTTATTGCGTCATTAACTGTTGATATAAACTGAGTCAAACTTTGTGAATAATAAGACCGGCACATTACATGTGTTGACCAAGGAAACCTAACATACTGTTTCACTGCCTAACAACTCTGTTTATGTCGGCCTAGTTTATTACCAGATGTCCTGTTTTTAAAATAAAAAAACTAAAAAAACTACAAAAATAGAAAATGTGCTAAAACATGCGTTTCTTTGGGAACTGCATATTTGAGACTGTATGGTAAATGAAAGTCCAAATAATATGCAATTACTTTACAGGGACACTGCAATTCCTTTTAATATTTTATGCTATTTATCCCATAGAATATCTAGCTGTTTATGTTATTGTTGAATATTTTAGGAGTCTATATCAGTGATGCTTATTGTTCACAATTTTTTCTTTGGCAGCAGTCATAGTGAAAACCCATAAAAATACCCCCTGCCCGAAGACATTCATTTTACTGTTTTATTAGGAAAAAATAAGGTTTGCAGCTTGTAGACTGAACAGGGACAATTATAAGAGGCTCAACGAAAGACGTTTTAATTTTATGTAAAAGGAGATTCAATTTGAGCTGAGCCGGTGTAGCCATTAATGCCATGGACAAGAAATAGAATCATTTAAATATTGAGTCACATCCAGCCCCTTTGTCTATTTCTGCTCCATCTGAACATTATATAGTTGAATACACTTCTGATATTTTAACCCACATGTAATGGGAGAGGTTGAATTTGACCTGTCATAGCAGACAGGAGAGCTTTTAGAAACGTTTCTATAAAAACAAAAATGACCCAACCTGTCAGGACGCTGCTCACACTCACAGGGTCACAGCGTGCGCTTGTTCACAATTGTCAGGCCGGAAGATGCAGGATTGAAAGTGTGTTTTGCATTTTAAACACATTTCATGTTTCATTTGTTCTTTCCTGCTGCATCTCCGCAGATTTCTGACTTTTTTAGTCCAGCCTGGGAAGGTTACCTAACTTGTAACCATCATTTTCCACTATAGTCATACTCTAATTATTTTCAGTCTGTCCCAGTCCCACTTTGTGCTGCTTATAATATGAGTCAAGACAAGACACATAACAGCTTATTGGTGTAATGGTGTTCCATTCTATGTTTCCCAGCAAAGCCGCATCCTCCTATTAGTAATCCTATGGAGGCAGTCTTCACAGCTTGTGGAACTATGGCCATAAAGCAAACCATCATCTTAGTTCATAGTGCTGTCATACTATATAAATATACTGGGTTTTTTAAAAGTCAGGTATAATAAGATGTATGAACTCTGCTGTAGAATGTATTTTGCTTCTGGCATACATCAATTTCAGTGTGACAGGGTTTTCTGTTAAGCGAAAAGTGAAAAGATAAATAATGTAATATACCGGGTGATACTGTATGATGTGCGGTGCAGCACATTGGCTTCTGCAGTGGAAAGTCAGGAGCTTGGATTCGAGTTTTGACTGTGAGACCTGCACCTGAACTAGGAAAGAAACTAGGAACTAGAAAAAAAAAAAAAAGCCATTACGAGAATCCCTCCTTTTAGAGTGCAGTTAATTACAACCTTAATGTGGATGAGACTACATACAGTATGTACAACATCTGTGTACATAGCAATGACTGGAGGAAATCCACCGGACACCAGCAAAGCAATGATGACTTTGCAAGGATTTCTGAAAAAATGGTGCACAGATTCACCAATCCAAATTAACCAAACCATTAGGACTGCAGCAAATATTTATACTCGGTCTACTCAGACACTGTTCACACACTGTGCTTGGTGCCACTTGGTACCTGTATTTACTGACAGAGCATGCATGATGTGAGTGAAATGCACTCAATTGCTACAAAACATTGCCGCTGTAACAGATAGGGCCTGAGCACACGCTTCAGGGCTGATGCTTTTCCCAAGAATTACATTTCAGAGCTGTATGACCTTCATATTATCGTCTTTTGAAAAAAGTGTGAAAAATGCTGAGCTGCCTGTGCAGCAGCCTAATCCCACTGTAGAGATTCACCTGCGTGGTGGGATTGTGTAGTCTCAGCAGGGGAGTCATATTTCATGATGGGAAACTGAGTGCATCGATCTGGCTTGTGTTGGCTCGATCCTCGACTTCCACAGTAATAGGCAGGTTGTTGAAACATGGCAGGGGGTCTGGAACTTTCAATATTACGCCCTTGGTATACCATAACGTAGGTTGGGACTGAGTGAACTTTTTGTTTATTCTGTCTGCCCTGTCTAGATTTCCTACAACAGACATCAGTCTATCTATCTGTCTCTGTTTCACACTTTACAGTTTTAAATGTGCATTTACAGCAGTGGTGGGGGATATATGTCACTGACATAATTGTGTTACACACTGTGATCTACCTTTTTTTAGATATTGACAGCAGTTGGCTGAGCTATTAAAGGTTATGGGTAGGGCTGTATTTTTTTCATGGTAAAAAATGACTTGTCAGTCTAAAAATCGGTATTTCCAGATGTGTCATTAATAAACATACTATGTATTGAAACACACAAATAGCGTTGTCACACAAAAATGATAATTTTCTCTAGAGTTATTGTACAGTAAATGTTCCTAAATATTTAAATGCTTACCTGAAAAAAACAGTAAATGCTAAATTTGTAGAATATTTCATTTTTGATGTCCACCTTTTAAAGGTATTCTGTTTTCACCATCAGTGAAATAAAAACATAAATACAAATAACAAGACATGTGAAATGTCCACTTCTTGTACTGGACAGAGTGAACTTTAGCAGAAATATTTCTGATCTCAGATGCAGCTGGTGTCTTTTTCCATGAAGATATTTTAAAGAAATGTTTTTAATGCAGTTCAATCATTTGCCAGAAGCAAGCCAAACCAGCTGTCGGGTTCCTAAATTCAAAAGAAAAACAATGTCTCCGTATTAGAGCTGATTACACCATAACAACTGTTTGTAGCTATATGTCCTCATATACATATATTTTACTTTACACTATAATGAAGAATATTGATTTTAAATGATATGCACTTCACTGCCTAAAACCACAACAGACCCCACAGGGAAGAGCTGAGTGTACATTTACCAAATGCATTTCATTAACTGTTCACCAAAGCAAAGCACAAAACATTACCAGAAAAAAAAGAAAAAAAAAAAAACACCTCTTAGTGATCCACCAACTGTAACCCTTTGGTGTTTAGTTGTCTAAATGGTCACAATTCACCATTTCAGTGTTAAACTGACTTTAATGGCAATGCACATTCATTCTCCTGAACTTCCTGTTCTTTGTCAACCACTGTTATTTCCACAGTCAAAGTGTACCAGGGTGGAGCGAGAAACTGGTGACCAAATACATCTGCAAGTGACTATGCAAAAGACCCAGGCTCTTTCTGCAGGTGTGGAAAGGGAAGAATCCTTGATAGGTGGATCTGCTAGCAATTGTAAGGGCCATCTGCTGTCTACATTCAGAATACACGTCTGTTTGAAAATACCTACATAATCTACACTTTTCAACGTGTGTTGTAACAGACATGGGTACAATTTGTGTTAATATGCCCGCCCTTTCATTGATTGAGATCCAGGATCCTCCTGCATCTTTAACTTGGATGCTTGCCTGATTGGGGTGGGGGAGAGGGTGTCAAGTTTTTGAAAACAAAACCTGTTTTCAATCAAACAGCATAGGCTTATTTGTGAAGTGAGAAAATAACTAGAAGACTGGAAATCCTATTGTGACACACTTCCTGTTTTATTGTTCCGCTCAAATAATTTGTTCATAGTTTACCCTGAAACCTTCCTTACATTTTTAATCCTAAGCAGGCTAATTAATTTGCCGTTTAACTGCCTGTAATGTGCTAAAATAATTCAAACTCTGAATCTGGAGTCTGGAGTCTGGAGTTGCTAATGAGCTTGAGGTACGGGCAGCCACGCAGACAGCCTTAGTAAACGCTGAGGCAATTTTGTTTTAATTACCCCATGTAGGTGTAAGTAAAGCCACGGTGCCTGTTTGTTTGCTCTCTAGCCAGCTTATCCATGGTTTGGTTTTGAACTCCACTGCTGCTGAGGCATTCCTGGCTGTCTTTGGGTAACGTGTTGATCGCAAGAAGAGCAAATCACAAGCAACGAGGAGGGATTGTGCCAGTGTGAAAGGGGCAGACTCGCCTGACGAGAAATTGACACCACTAAGTTGACTTCATACATGGCCAATTCTGAAAGGCTACTGGAAATTATCTATTCATTCTCTAACTATTATTTAAACACATATAAACTACTTTGATGTCTAGCATTAATTGCGAAGGTAATTTTATTTTGAAATTACCTAACTTCACACTCAAGAAGTATAAGTGCATGTTCACAGCACATAATTACCAGCTTCAGTTATCACCTTACGCCTTATTACTTTAGAATTTCTTAACTCCATTTCTGGTCCTTTTTGTGTTATGTTGTTGTGCCAAGAAGTCTTATTTGTGGGGGTTGCAATGGCTCATTTCACAGTAAAAATAACAGATTTTATTTTTCATAGATGAATCAATAGCTCATCATGAAGCTGTATTTTGTTCTTATTTTTTTCAAACCTTTAGCAGCCTTTGAGTCTGATTTACTTCTGTAATACCTTGAGAAACCTAGTAAACCATAATAGCAGACTACCAAATTTGAAGCACTGTCTTCACAATTACTTTGGAACACAAATTGCATAGTTTTCTGCTAATAGTAGTTGATATGGATTACCATTGTGTATTGGTCTGTACCATTGACTCTATTGGTATGTATCTCTTCAAGTGTCGCATATAACCCTGTAGCAGCTCCTACCACTGCCACAAAGTACAGAACCATTACATTTCCACTGAAGATCATAAAAGGAGAATGCCATTACTGCTTTACCTTTGAGACCGATAATGTACAGAAAAAAGAGACTGAGCGCTTACTGCAATTATTGTTTTGTGCTTTTCTTCAGCTGCTAGCTTGTGGTGCTTGCAGAAAACCAGCAAAAACATTACGTGGTACAGTACAATAACCTGATCAGCCTATAAGGAGTTATGGTATCAGAGGATTGTGTTGGGGCCCTTCTCCTCATACATAGCTGTTCAGGGACAGGCATGCATCCAGGGTGGCTCAGCTCCAGGTAACCTCAGCCTGTTGGATGCTGAGCTGTTTTTTCATCCCGCTGTTAATCTGTAAATGTGCGCTGGCCATCTGGACATTTTGCTTTCTACACTCTTGCATCCTGTTTACTCTCACATCAACGGTAAGGAAATCACAGAGGGCGCCTTTCTCCACTACCCAGAGGAATTTGGCTAAGATCAATGTATAGTGTTGTCCTGTCCAGGGTGTCACAAAAGAAAGCAGATTGATGAATTAATAAATAGGTGGTGGAAACCAGTGAGCATGAAAGAATTTGAATATTCACACGCAGAACATAAAATGGGTGATTATGGAAAATAAGCCAGGCAAGGCTTATGCCTGAATACTCTTGAGCTTATGCGGGTATTTAAGCTACCCACTGTCTCTGGCATTATTCTGTTCTGACAAAATACTAACCACCATTAAACAGTGTTGCAAGAAGCACAGAACCTTCATGTACATGTTCTTCCAGGGGAGGGAATAAACACATGAAAGTATTCTGTTCTAAACATTTGTAAGTGTCATTTTCCCACAACTTATAATATGATGCTTAATAGAATTACAAAAAAAAAAAAAAGATTAATTTGACGACTTTTCTCATTGTTTTGTAGAAGTTCTAGTTTTGTATTTATATAGTAAAGAAAATTAAATAAAGCAGAAGAAACATTTAAAGCTTGTATGCTGTGAGTCCACAAGTGCAAAAAGCCCAACTTAGTAACATTTACAGGTTATTTTAATTTGTGGCTGGAAGCATTGGAATGATGGCAATATCGTGATAACGATAATTAGCATGGTGTTCATATTATTACAAAGGATGTACTGTATTCCATGAATACTGTTCTAGATGCAATACACCATCTGGATATCAGCTATTAGACACACAGGTATGAAGTGGGCGGTGAGGATAAAAGCTTGTGGTTTTGTCTGTAAAGGATAATAATGGATACGGCTGTCACGAAGGAGTGACAGGCAGTGTTTCCGAGGGCTTTTGTCATTTATCTGACTGTGTGAGGTACTCTTTTAAATTGTGCTTAAATGTAATGCAATGTCTGCAACACACTTCCAATAGAGACAGCTTCATAGAGATCAAAAGATAGATAGATTGCTGTGATTAAATGCATTCCAACAATATGTTCTGTCTTTCCTTGTGAAAATTCTTTGTTCTGCTGTCGTTGTAGAGATTAATTGTGTCCTTATTAAGCGGTTAGAGTTACCTTTGGTTATTGATTAGCACTTGATGTGTCCACCTGTAAAGTTTTTTTTATTTCGCTGTTGTGTTTTTCTACCTAAAGGGACATTTTGATCCTCTTTGAGGAGGTGACCTTCATTTAGCATTGGAAATGGTTATGGCTACTGTATTAATTCCCTGCACTGTTCTGGTTAATATCGCTCATTCACAATGCGCAAAAAATGTTGTGTGGGGCTGCAACAAATATTCAAACAAACCCGGCTGTTTGAAATGGATTTGGTGGCAAAAATATAATTCATTATATAAAACAATGTGTGAAAGACTAAAAAAGGTATCAGAGGAAACTATGCATACTGTGAATGTATCTGAAATAAATAAGCTTGTTTTTCTTTAATAAGGGTTTACTGTTACATGGTACAAATGTGTTTTACAGATACTTCTGAATTTTACAGATTGTTTCCAACTACACATAATTACAGTTTAGTGTAAAATGGAACAGGATTGGGGGCACTTTGCTTTAAGGCTCTTGATGACCTTGTCATTCTCTTCTCTGAGCTTCTCTTTTACAGATGAGTGTCACGGACTTCATTAACTGAGCCCTCAACATTGTCGCTGGAGTGAGATCAGCCAGACCGATGTGTTAGTCTTGTGTGTCAATTGATTCAAGGAAACCTGATCTTTTAGGAAAGGTTAATTGGAGCCCCTGAAGCGAGGATGCAATCCTAGCTCCACAAGGAGGATTTTCCTCAGATCCCTGAGAGATGAGGTTCTGAATCTTCGTTTCCATTTCAGCAGCCTTGCTATAATAACTGTATGTTGCAACATGGTCTTCAGTTTGAAAGATGAGTAGCTGAAAGCAACACTCCATTTGACATCTTTTGGGTTGAGAGCCAGCAGTTGACCTCAATACAATGTTTGTCAGTGTTGTTAAGTGCGAGAATGAATTTGTGGTGGAAATCGAGTGACAGGCAGTTGTGTCGCTGTCATGCGGAAATTGGTCGCCCCTGAAATTTAGTCCTCCGGATGGACTAAACAGTAACCACAGATTGAATTGTACAATTTTGTGGCGTGTTTAATGTTCTTTTTTTAAAAGAATGCTATAATTATTTCTACATTACCCTTATTGTTATGTTTTGTTGCTCATTGGGCTTGTCTGGAGAAACCCAAGTGCTGTGATTAAACAGATGGCCCCTTTTCCATTCAGATCATGTGATAGTGTGATCTTTCAACTCTGCCTATGTCAAATAGGTGGGGCTGGCAAAGCTGGTGTTGCCCCATTATTTAAAAGCAATGAGGAAGCCTGGTCAGTCCAGGCCATTAGGTTTCTCCACTCATTAAAGGCCTTGCTTTCAAAGTCTTCATCCCATCCTTCAATTAACTTCTGTTTTTTTTAATAGAGAAAAAGTCATTAATGTTACCAAATGAGAAACAAAAAAACTGAGGGTGCTTGGGAGACTTTGAATTATATTACCTAGTTGTCTGGATGGAGATTTGCCATATTAAGAGGTGTTTTTGTTAATTAAAGACTAGAGTAAACGCTTTGAAAATATAGCCCTAAGCTACTTGGACTTCAGTATATGCTGGCAACAGACAGTCTTATTTTATTTTTCTAATTATTTTTATACAGTATTTTATCAGTCAATTTGAGACAATTTTTCTGGAGTTAAACAATGAATTCATCCATCTTTTGCAATGTCAGGGGTCTAAATAACTACTCTTATTGCCTGAAGCTGGCTTCTACGTTGTCAGCCTGGGGTCTGGTGTAATTTTGTGACAATGTCCTTTTGAATATTATTTTTGTCCGATGCATGATTATGTCTGTAAATTGCACAGTGCTTTGGAGACTTTCTATGTTTGTATGTGCATTGGCTGCAAATTATTGTAAGAAGAGGAAATAATGAGTTTTGGGAATAAAAAAATCTAACGCTACTTTTTTTTTTTCATTTTGCTTGTTTTAAAGGGTAATTAAATCCAGCTTATTATCATTTTACCTTATGCCACATAATCTTAATGCATACACTATGTAGAAGTTAGTGTGTGCTTTCATTTTTCTTTCTGAAATGGTCTTGTTTGAGTGATATACTGCAGTGTATTTTCAGTGTCATTTACAATATCAGAACCAAAAGGTACCAAAGGGAGATTGTGTCTAACTAACTTGCTTGATTTTTTTGAGGATGCAACATCGATAATGGATAATTGCAACGCATATGACATGGTTTATTTAGATTTCCAGAAAGCTTTTGACAAAGTCCCGCACAAAAGATTAATTCTCAAACTGAACGCAGTTGGGATTCAAGGAAACACATGTACATGGATTAGGGAGTGGTTAACATGTAGAAAACAGAAAGTACTGATTAGAGGAAAAACCTCAGAATGGAGTGTGGTAACCAGCGGTGTACCACAGGGATCAGTATTAGGTCCTCTGCTATTCCTAATCTACATTAATGATTTAGATTCTGGTATAGTAAGCAAACTTGTTAAATTTGCAGACGACACAAAAATAGGAGGAGTGGCAAACACTGTTGCAGCAGCAAAGGTCATTCAAAATGATCTAGACAAGATTCAGAACTGGGCAGACACATGGCAAATGACATTTAATAGAGAAAAGTGTAAGGTACTGCACGCAGGAAATAAAAATGTACATTATAAATATCATATGGGAGATATTGAAATTGGAGAAGGAATCTATGAAAAAGACCTAGGAGTTTTTGTTGACTCAGAAATGTCTTCATCTAGACAATGTGGGGAAGCTATAAAAAAGGCTAACAAGATGCTCGGATACATTGTGAAAAGTGTTGAATTTAAATCAAGGGAAGTAATGTTAAAACTGTACAATGCACTAGTAAGACCTCATCTTGAATATTGTGTGCAGTTCTGGTCACCTCGCTATAAAAAAGATATTGCTGCTCTAGAAAGAGTGCAAAGAAGAGCGACCAGAATTATTCCGGGCTTAAAAGGCATGTCATATGCAGACAGGCTAAAAGAATTGAATCTGTTCAGTCTTGAACAAAGAAGACTACGTGGCGACCTAATTCAAGCATTCAAAATTCTAAAAGGTATTGACAGTGTCGACCCAAGGGACTTTTTCAGCCTGAAAAAAGAAACAAGGACCAGGGGTCACAAATGGAGTTTAGAAAAAGGGGCATTCAGAACAGAAAATAGGAGACACTTTTTTACACAGAGAATTGTGAGGGTCTGGAATCAACTCCCCAGTAATGTTGTTGAAGCTGACACCCTGGGATCCTTCAAGAAGCTGCTTGATGAGATTTTGGGATCAATAAGCTACTAACAACCAAACTAGCAAGATGGGCCGAATGGCCTCCTCTCGTTTGTAAACTTTCTTATGTTCTTATTATTTTATGGGTCATATCTTAAGATATCTGCATGACATTTTGCATTCCTCCATTCTGGGTTGTTATTGCAGTTTTAAATCTAATAACATTATAGTGTCATGTCAAAGGGTTTATGATTTATTGACAACAAGGTTGTGACAGGGATGACTGAGGTGGTGACGTCAGGCCAGAAACAGGAACAGAACACAGGAAAGGAACTGCGGTGCCAAACGGCGTTGCGGCTCCATTTATTTTTAAACACAAAAACAAATTAAAAAATGTTTCACAAAAATCACTGCTCACTGAGCAAAATAAAATAATAAACAAGAACAAGTCACGAACACAAAACAGACTGCAGGTCAGGCTGGGCAATCACCTCCACCTTCACTTTTATTTTACTTTCAGTTGAAGTTCTCTCTCTTGCTCGCTCTTGTTCCTCCAAACACCTACCCAGAACAGGGAGAGCTGCAGGCTTCTTATCTTAGTGACCGAGGGATTAACCAGCTATAAATTATCTGATTATCCCGTGGTCACATTCTGCTCAGGTTTTCTAATTACAAACTGGCAGAAGACGAGTTGTCAATCCCGCTTCTGCCAGAACACATTCAAAACAAAGCACTCGGCTGTGCTGTCACAAAATAAATTAATATGAAAACAAATACAAAATAAAACAAATGCACAGGGGCCCCATTCTAAAATAAACAACCAATATATTTAGACATCAGGGCTTTGCCAGCCCCCTTATATATGTGCAGAGCTTTCCTACCGCTCTGTTACAAAGCTAGATTGAGCTTTTTGGATCATTATGCTGTATTGTAGTCTGTGCTAATGTCTATCACTGAAAGCATATATGTACACAGGCGTGTTTAATTAATTAAAAGCATGTTTTGTAATTCCTCTATCTCTGGAACAAACAAAAGAAGGAACAAGTCTTGCAATTGGTTTTATGTCAGGTCATGACTTACACTGTGGGTTTAAATCTGGAGCCTCCAGGGGGACAGGGATATGGAGAAGTGCAGCTGTACCATATCTGGGTGCCAGCTCAAGCTGAAAAGCTATCCACAGGTGGGGTGGGAACTGAAGCACTGTGGGAGGGTATGAGCAGGCATCTCGGATCTACTCAATTGCTTGAATTTCCCCTATTGGGTTATCGACACATGTTTGTTGAATGCATTCTTGGGATTTTTATCTGTTTAATGTGTATCTTTTATTAGATAGATAAATAGATCAGGGGCGACCGGTTAACTGTGTTCGCTTATTCGCCAAACCCCCAGTCTCTTATTAATGAATTGCTCTTCCCTCCTTCTCCCCCCGTCACGTGATACTGGCACCGTGCACATGTGCAGTAGCAGCCAGCAGTGAGCCAGGACTGGCTATGATCAGATGACAGCGCGCGTGTGCCAAGACAACAAAGGCTATAAACATGAGCAGCACAACTTCGTCTCTTCTGTCTTGCATGGTGCATTACCTTGCGGAAAGACAGAAAATGTTTCAGCTGTTTAAATTAAAATAAAATTTCAATTATCTTTGTCTAACGTTGTATTTAATGTTTATGAATACTCTTATTTGTTCAACTTTGTTCTTTAAACAGTTTTAATCTGCCTTTATTTTGTGCCGTCTGTCCCTTTTTCTCCCGAGGCTGCTGCTCTTCAGCAGTGCAGTAATATCTTGCTGTGTTCGGCAAATTTTTCTTTCTTTTGTTAATTTACCGACCACTACTGCCTGTTTGGTGTAATCGTTTATTAAGTATACCATAGAATATATTTGTATTTTAATTATTTATATAATATTTTATATTATTTATTTTAATCTTGTTGATAGCCACGTCAGGCTTTTTTTTTTCTAAGTGTTTTTAAAAACAAAATGATTACATGCTTCAGCCATCTTATCAATTGAAAGACACGATGGCTGACAATCCTGACTTTAATTGTAAAGTAATCGAAAAATTTGCCACGACATCGCAGAGCAAACTTTTTGTATCTCTTCCAACAAGAAACGGATCCACTGAAGATTGACACCACCCCCCAACCGCCCCCCCCGGACCCACTCACCTGCATCTGAGGTGTAAACACCCAACAAAAATGTTGGCCACCAGCTGCCACTGATATACAATTACTGTTTTTGAGACTTGATTGACCTGTATAGAGGTTGATTAAGCTAGCACTTTTTCATACAATTGTAAAAATGTATAAGTATAATCAGAACATGGTCATTTTTCCAACCAAATACATTTCAAGCCATATTGGTTTGAATATTTAAATGTTTGTCCCAGTGCTACTATAAATCAACAGGAGAGCCTTAACCCCTCTACAAAATAGGCTGACATGTTTGCATGGATATGTCAATTTTTCCATGTATGCAGCTGTAATTTCTGTCCCCTTGAAACTGTTTTGCTGTTTTCCCATAAACTAACCCAACATTGCAGAGATGGCAAGATCTATAGTACTATACTATATCAAAAAGCACAAGTCAACCTATTTGTACACTTTTCATAAGAATTCAAATATTCAGAAATGTAGGTGGTGTACAATGCTGTCTCTCTGATTTTTTTGCAAGTGCTTGTACAGTATCCTCTGAATAATGCAGTATTCAAGGTTGAATAGTTCCTGAATTTATATGACCATTTATTTTGTATCACCAATTCCAGATGGGACATTGCATCGGAGTTTGGTTTGGTATAGTGTATCTCTGTGTTCCTAGCTGCAGCACTGAGGTCTTGAAGCTATTAAAATTCTGCACAAATGCCAGGTCTAATGTTTTTTCAACGGTGTTGTATAGTAATGAGTATTCTGTTTGGAAGTAAAGGATATGTACAGCTAATATCCATATGAACTTCAGGCATTTTAGATTCAAGGAACTGGCATACACTTTTAGCACAACAACACCTCTTTGTTTATCTGTTGTACTTACCTGCACCTCAAAGCATACAACAAAATGTACACTTTACAGAATTGAAAAGTGACAAAGATGTGTGTAATTTCAGACTGCTTAATTGGATTACTGAGACAGATTAATGAAACCTTAACTCTGCACCATGGATAATTGATGTGTGATGTATTAATAGTGGCATTAAGAGCTTTCTTAGTTCTATCTGTACTGGCTCACTGTTTGCTTAAGTATTAAAGCATTTTTTCTTTAAGTCTAATTGTCCTATTTTTTTTTTTTTTTTTAAAGAGCAAAATATGCGTTACAAAGCATGAAAAAAACAACTTAAGAGCATTTATAGATTTAATTAATCTACTCAGCTGTTTTATTTTAGTAAATTGAGAAGGTTTTTTTCTGTTTTAAAGCCAGAATCACATTACAGTCGAGCTGCTTTCAGAATAAGCCTTTTTTTCTTACTTTCTTACTTACATAAAAGGCCTTATTAAATATATCCCTGCAAACCAATGTTATGGGAACCAGTCTGTTAAATACAGTGCAGTGAACATAAATAAAAATGAAATCAAATTAGATCGAAGATTTGTTAATTTAAAAGGTGGAATCACATTGGGTGCCCAACTGGTCTGAGCACACTGCTGTAAATTCCAGACAGTGTGATATCAAAAACCATTGTGTCACACAAGGAAAGACAAGCATCTAATTAGACCGCTATCGGTACAGATAGAACTGATGATGACTGATGGGGGAAGACAATGGCTGCAGAGTACTGTGGCTGTATCTTCTCAAGACTAGACACAGGGAGTATGCTAGACAGATTTTGTCTGACAACTTTATTAGTAACCCATCCCATTCTTCCAACACTCAGATGAATGTCAAGCAGTATACCAAGGCAGGGGTAGTAATAGTGAAGCACCATTATAGCAATCCTATTATTTTACTATCCCCTTTATTTAATGGGTGGCTTGGATAGTAATTCCCAGCAGACACAAAACACACAGTTCAACTGGGATGATAATAACCTGTAATTCACTGAAGGAAAACAAGCCTTAAATAAATCTTTTATTTATGTATTTTGCATGTATTATTATTTTTTTAAATACATCTTGTGTTTATAAAATAGGAATGACACATTATTCAAGGCGACTTACAGACAAAAAAGTTTACGCAAGTAATTGGTGTGTTTTACTGGAGTTATGCTGCGGTTAAAACAGACCTTAAGGCTGATAATTGCTGACTGATTGGTCTCAAACCGTCAAAAAAAGCTTGACTATTCAGTGAAGCAAGAAAACTGTATAAGCCCCTGTGACTGGGAAGCGTCATCAGTGAGGCTTGTAGACCAGAAAGCTGCAGCTTACTTGCTCATGTGCATTTTATTCATACAAAAACAAGAAGCACAGCACAGCACAACCATCATTAATCCTAAACCAACACCTGTGGCCAACACCTAATTAATCATGAATCATTTATTCTATTTACGGCTCCAGCCATATTCCCATACTTTTGCAAGGAGGAATTTAACCCCCTCCCTGCCACCCAATATTCCCCACACACATTTCACCAGCAGGGCTTCCACCCTGCCATAGCCCCATATAAAGGAAATTTACTGTATTTCTGAGTGCCTCAGAGATGAAGTGTCCATAATTTACAGCTACCAGTAAAGGCAGACAAAAAACAAGCAGTTCTGTTGGCAATGTATAATAACCACAGCAAAATAAAATCCTTTTAAAAGTTGCATTTATTTTTCGAAAATCCGATGACAAGTTATTCCTAGCATGTAATGCTATGAGGCGAGTAGTCTCGTATTACACAGGGGTTAGTGTCACCCTGCTAAGCACAACCAGGACTGTGTACGAGAACTCTGACAGTGAGGAAATGTAATGTTTACCCAAAAATAAATAAATAAATAAATAAAAATTCTAGCGGGAGTTCAGAAACAACACCTGAGAAGGTTAAACTCATTTTTAGTTAAGTGTGAAATAGATTGAGATAGTCTGCAGCCAACATATCAGTTTCGCTTAGTCCACAGAGCATATTGTAAAGGTATTTTTAGTTGGAGTTGTTATCTATACTGTTCTAGAACAATGGGCTACACTTTAGAATTACCCTATTGTACATAGTCTGACATCAATCAATCAGTCTATTTTATATAGCGCCTTTCATAGTGGACTACCATCAATCACAAAGCTCTCTACAAGATACAGTAATAAGAAAATCCATAATACTTTAAATACAGAGACATGCATAATACATGATCTACAGTAAAAAACAAACAATGCATAATACATTTAATACAGTGGAAAGTGCATAATAGATGATAGTAGCATAATACATGAAATACAGTGGAAAGTGCATAATAGATGAAATAGTGTATTAAGTACATGATAGTACATAATACATGAAATAGTAGCAGCAACACAGCAGCTAATATCAGCTATCAGGCTTAAAGAGCATGGAAAGCAAGAGAGAACAAGTGGGTCCTGAGAGTTGATTTAAAGTGAGCGACAGTGGGAGCATCACGCACCAAATGTAGGAGAGAGTTCCAAAGAGTCCGAGCCATGAAACTAAACAAGCGTTCTCCAAGTGTGGTGCACTTTTGCTTGGGGACAACAAGCAGGCCAGAGTCAGAGGACCTCCGCTTGCGGGCAGGAACATAGTGGGTCAGTAGGTTAAGGAGGTACTCAGGACCTGTGTGATTGAAGGGCATTTTAGGTGACCAGGAGAGTTTTGAAAATAGTCCTGAACTTTACAGGTAGCCAGTACAGCTGGGCAAGTAGAGGGGGGTGATGTGATCACGTTCTTTACATCTGATGAGGATCCTGGCAGCGGCATTTTTTTTTTCTCCTCACCGCAGTGAGTTCCCACACAGCACAGATGTTCTGAGGGTGTGTGAGCATCCTCTGATCTCACAAGCCTAAAGCCAGAATCACTTTTCAGCCAAGCAATCCACAGCAGAGGTGGGCGGGATACCGATCCCGGAAAAGAGAGACCAGCCCTGCCTCTTATCCACGATGAATGTGCTCGGTGTCTGGCCAATAGGGTTGCTGTTGCATGATGGAGAAGCAATCCCTGCCAGTTTCCCATTCCCCACCCTGGAAGTGTTAGAACCAATGTGATGGCCCCCTCGGGGTCCCCAGCAAAGTTCAGTCTCTTTGCAAAGCCTGGATGTGAACTGGCACCGTCCAAGCTGTTCGACTGCATACTTTTTGCCTGTAGAAATGTTTGTTTGGAAATGCAAATGTTTGTCTCAGTGCTAAAGGATTTTTGTGTTTCTTTGTTTGAAGCTAAATCTAGGTTTTTCTAATTTTCTTATTTTTTCTTTTGTACACAATTCTAATCATTCACTGGCATACATGCCAACAGTCCCTATATGTTCGGGACAGTCCCGATTTTCCTAGCAAATGTCCCGCGTCCCGATACATAGGAAGAAAGTCCCGATATTTACCCATAGAAAAAAAATCATTCTGGACAGTGGAGTTAGTGAAAACCACACGCTGTGCTCTTCGTGTGGCTGACACATCTGCTGATCACTAACTTATACAAAGGTAAGAATGCTTCAATAGGTCTGTTTTTACTGTGTGGTGACTCCTTCCATGTGTATGATGCTTATAACCCCCCCCCCGGAGACTAGCGTATCGCTGAACATTTTCCAAATGTTGGCAAGTACGCATTGGCACACTAATCTTTCTGCTGCTTTAAATTAAAACTGTACAGTATGATGTACAGATGGCTGCTGTCAGTGACACACTAGTAAGCAAAGTTATATACGTTTTCATTTTAATTTATTTAAGCAGAATTTATCCAGGTCAGTAACTTGATATGATTAGCTACTGATTTTCACAGTGCGCAGTGGGGCATGCAAATTCAGACCCATAATGACAAATGCATTATAATGGCACATGAAGCCTGGATCTGTGAAGCAACAGTAATAGAAGTTCTGGGGTACTGGAGGCTTTGGAGGTGACAAGGTTTGTTTTAATGTACAGCTATAGGAAATACGATTTAATAATGTACCTGAAATGGCAACATAAAGTGAGAATATTTTAAAAAGTTTTTCAGAATCATGTTAGAGCTACTGTACTTGAGACGTTAACCCATTGGAATTGCTGCTTTTGGTGAGAATACATTGAACAGACCCTACGTCTTATTGGCTATTGACAATTGCACCTCCTTCAAAGCTCTTATGGCTGTTTAGCACTGATGTTAAAAAGCAGTGAGTATCACAGAAGGTTGTGAAATTATTATTATTTTTTTTTAATAAGTTTGTCAAGCTCAAAATAGAGGTGGCTTCAGTAGAACTCTGTTTGGTGAATATAAAAAGACTGGCTGCGATGTTGATTATCTCTTTTAGGATTTTCAAAGCATGTCCGTGATAATTCTCTATTTTAATCCTCCGATAATCCCCCATAATACTACTGGCGTCCATGGACAGATTAATGAGCAATAGCCATTTTCAAGGAAAGTATCCCAAATATCCCAAATAGCCTTTCAAAATTAATCAATTAGAGGTCTCCTGGAGTCTCACTGTCTACTATAGAGCTACTGAATTGTATTTCTATATTTTGTACTTTCTTTAATGCATCTGCACCCCTCACCACAAAAAGAAAAAGTCCTTTAAGCTATATATATATATATATATATATATATATATATATATATATATATATATATATATATATATATATATATATATATATATGCTGTTGTAAAATCTGTTTTGGAATTAAGATGGAGAAGCTTGTCAGATTGTGTGTGATTGTCCATGGTTTACATTTAAACACCTCAAACGAGTGTTGCTGTAGAAGAGCCTTGGGCTGTAACATTGGATGTTTATGCAATGCATGCATGTGATCAGATATAGCAGTTTGGTGCCAATTGAGCATGAGCTGCAGACCTCATGAAGGGTATCCTGACAAATGCACTTATCGCCCCCATTGTGACAATAGCATCATGCAATGCTGTTTGGGATTCATTTGATTGATCCGAGCAGCAGTGCATCTAAATCTGCCATAATTGAAATAAAAACGCCTTCACTGTCATGTTGCACACTTGTGAATTTCTCCTAGTTATTGTAGTGGATTGATATCTCATCCCATTGAATGAAAATCAAAATCTGGGGCTGGATACAAACCCTAACCCTTATGAATCAAAGACTAGTGCTAGCTCAGCTGTTTCTGCTAGCTTCAAGGGCTTAAGTGTATATGCTGGTGGCAGTACATTTAGATGTTACAGTCTGTACTGTGTGTGTATTACACATATACCTACACACAGAGCCAGAAGGGTCCCTCTCTTATTATTCCGATCTGCCGTCATTCACATTATACTAAAATAAAGCCCCTTGGGTGTTTGCTTGTTTTTTTGTAGCTCTACATCTAGTTTATTGCACATGTATTTTTTTGTTGTGTACCTCAATGTTTCTTTTCTATACAGAAACAGTATTGTCTGTTTGATATTGAGTGTCTTTCTTCCCTTCATAAGACTAATTGTGAAATTACTGCCTGCTGGAACAGCGCTCAGCGCTCAGCTGAAGCTGTTTTGTTAATCATCGTCACACTTCCCGTCAGTTTACTGCTGGACTGTGTTTTGGTGTGTGATGCAACCTGTGGAAAGTCACAACATGAGAAGTTTTCATGGCCCAGTTCTGTAACACTGCTTTTGAGAACTGCACAAGCTCTTCCATTCTAAAACATAAGATTCCCACTATTCACTGCTCATTCTATCCTGAAGACTTTTGGAGAATGCTCATGGTTCCTCCATCAACCGGACTCAATTGCAGTCCAACTCCAAATTAGTCCCATATATATGTGTGTGTGTGTGTGTATATATATATATATATATATATATATATATATATATATATATATATATATATATATATATATATATATATATATATATATATATATATATATATATATATACGTGTGTGTGTGTTTTCATTTTATTGCATTGTAGATTTAACTAATGAAATAATGTAGCATGCAGAGATCAATGAATGTATATATTGGCATTGAAGGTCTATTTCAAATCTATGTGTGTGGTATCCAGTGAGAAATACTGGAAGCTAAAAAAATAGAAATGTTGTTTTTTTCACCAATACACTGGGCAGTATTTTGATGTCAAATATTTTTAGCCTCCAAACCTCAGCTCTGTATACCTGTCTAAAGATTAACTTGATTTGTATTTCTGTCTTCCCTGCAGCAGTCTCTGCTAATTCAGCCCTGCAAACTCATTGTCTGCATTCCCCTGTTATTTCAGCTTATCTGAACTCTCAAATGAGGCGCACGATAGTGCCAGTTTCAGTGATGCTTTTCAGCATGAGGTTTGTCAACTACAAGATGCTCCTTAGGTTATCATAATTCTTAGCATAGGCTTTGTTGGGTATAAGCCAACTCCTGTGAACACCATGCTGACAGGAAGCAGCAAACTGGGAGCAATCTGTGTCCCTTTACAATCTCTCTCATAGCACTGCTGTGAAAATGTGGTACAGTATAGAGTGTTTCGTGTTTGTTCAGGTTTGGATTAACCACGCAAAATGGGCGAATGAGAGGAGTGATGTAAATACTAAAAGGGATACACAAACTTAAAATTCTAGAACTAAGTGAAGTGGACACATTTTGGCAATAGTGCCATGCTTTTTTTAATTATATTTCTGTTGTAGGCTAAAGTCGACCTGTTAGGGGAACAAACAAACTCTTCTAGAAACTGTGCAATTTATTCACATTGTCCAGCGACTATAATGAGCTGAGAGGGAAAGGGAGGGACGGAGCTTAGTGTGAACAACTGAATTCTGAAGGCGAGGACGATGGCATCAGTGATTTATTTGGCTAGCTAGAGTAAAGGTGGGGGAGGAATTGCTTTACTTCCTTCCTTAACCCTGCTCAGCTGCTTGCATCAGTCAGACTGTCAGCACCAGTAATTATAGACTGTTCACTAGCAGCCATCCAAGAACTCGAGAATTCCAGCATCTCTTTAGGAAGGGTAATAAGACTGTTTGTAACTGTCCACATTAATGACTTGCCAACCCCCCTCCCCCCTCCCCCCACACCAAAAAAAGGGTTGTATTATAAATCAGGATGCATTTGAGAACAAGTGGCACATGCTTCGAGAAAACATAATTTCTTGCATGGCAACTTAACATGGCAATTTAACAATTCTCAAGGATACTCTGTGGACATGATAGTAATTTCACTTGTGACAGTTACATACCAGCTAATTACAAGAATACACACCTTGCAGAAGAGCTTTGTCCTTGATATCGTGAAGTAGTATTCCAATTTGTAGTGTGTGAGCATTGAAATATGTTTTATTCAAAATCCCCACTCTTAGTCAGGTTAGTGTCCAAACATCCAGTACAGGTTCCATTTCATTTGGTCACTCCCAGGAGAAGGAGGCTTTAAGAAGCTAATTTACTTTGTCATTTGCACCCCTCCAGTTTAATTGTGGTGTGCAAGTCTTGCGCAATGCAAAAATGTAATATCTTACTATGAGTTAGAACCCATGATTGCATGAATCTTAAACTTTCTGGCAGTCAGAGAGATTGGCTGGAGTAGTATTTGGTCAAATCTCAATGATATGACAGTTTATCAGAAATTATGTTGTACCACTTTAATTGGAAGCAAATGAAATGTAAATAAAACCTGAAAACCCAGTTTAATGAAACAGAGTCTGATTCAATTAAAGAGAGACTCCATAGGATCACATTTCTTGCAGAGCATACTGCATTTTACACATGTAGCCTGATGAAGTGGAATAAACACCTCAGGGGTACAGGTAGTTCTGTATACTGGTATTTACTGAAGGCAAAGTCATGTAAAAGGAAGAAGTACCGTAAAATGCGTGTGTGCTTAGAATTAGTGTAAACAGAGTGATGTCAAAGGGCAATGCAGGTGTGAGTTCAGGACTATAGCTCTAAAACCACACAGATTTTGAATGCATTTTTTCATAATTGTATATCTGTATTACACCCTTGAGGTGCCACCCAAAAATAAGACAAAGTGGTTTAAGGAAAAAAAAAAAAAAAAATCTCCATTTCTGAGAGTTAAATACAGTGCCATCTAGTGCCAAAAAGATGGAATTTGTGATTCAATAATAATAATAATAATAATAATAATAATAATAATAATAATAATAATAATAATAATAATAGCAACACTTTTAAACAAATTAGGTAAATGCTTTTCTGTACAGTAAAATCAAGGTTATTGCATTCCTATGTTATTCAGGCATTATTTTTTTTGTACACTCATTTAAAAATGTAAATATAAGACATTCAAATATTTTTTCCAACATTACACTATACTAAATGGAATAAACAATTATATAATTTATGAAGATGAATTCAAGAGGATATTGATATACACATTAATTTATTGATAGCCTTTTCCAGCTTTGTTGGCCATGGCCATGGTATGTGCCATTTCCGATCTTTTGACATTTTCACTTATTTGTCTGTCTTCAGATTTTAACTCGAAAGGCTGGTTTCCCAGACCCCAATTAGCACTAATCTTGACTACGTAATGTTATTTAGGATAAAGTGGTCCAAAAATAGTGCTGTTATCAGTTTCAATGTATTATTCATAAGTCAGCTGTTTTCCCCACATTCCTTCATTCTCTTCATACAATATTTTTAAAAACTTTTTATTTTATTTTAACTTTTTTGTAAAACCTTTAATTGTCTTCCCAGTATGACTTTTGCTTTTTACTTGACCTCTGTTGTGGACTCATTAACTTACAAAATCCCTCACCAAGTTGCACGGTTTCAACAGACTACCATTGCCTGAGATGTCTATTAATTAAATAGTTTTCTTTAATGGAAGAACAAATTGCTGTGGTATTAATATCCAGGGATACTTTTTGAAGATTCATTTTGAGTAATAATGCAAATTTGACAAGCCTTTGTCCTAACTAAAATGTTATGTTTTTACAGGAACCGTTTCTTACTGCCCCACGTTGAAACCGCAACTGTTTATGCCATGGTCTTGGCTTATCTCTTTATCACGCCCTTTACAGTTTGTCATATTTCTTTTGTTTTATAGATTTGTAAAAACCATAGTAGTCATAAAACTAACAAACAAAAAACAAAGTCTTAATCCAATTAAGAGACATATCAGGGCAACATAAATGTGCCCCTGTCACAGAAAATGAAAGGTAGTAATTGTCCAGACCCACGAATAGACAGATTTATTTAAGTAAAAGGTGCATATAAGGGAAGCTTGTATGCTGTGTACAATTTACCATTAGTATGTGGTGCAACCTGATCTGAAAATGGCATTAAGGCATTTTTCTTTCATGCACGTCTTTCTGCAAATAACCTTAAAATGGAAGACAACTTAGCTGGGCATACTGCCTTCACAAAGTTCTGCTTCCTCACGGCAGATAATAGAGTGTATCTGGGTGAATCTCTGCTCGTCATAACATTAGCAGTCTCTAGCAAACTGGGATGTGATAAGAAACGTTGTAAACACAATAACTATGCTTCTGTCAGGAAGTTTGAAAGCGTGTGCTTATGTGCAGTTTAAAATTTGAAAGTACAGTACTAATAATTCAGTCTTATATCTGAATATTTTTGAGTATGCAGTCCAGAGATGGAAAGTTTTCACAAAGGGGCATGTAAAAGCAGAGAAAATTTAAAGCTTTAGACCTGAAATGTTTATTAGCAGCAAGGTGATGGAATATTGTTTGAGGTTCCGCTAGTTCAAGGCTTTCTATGTGGCGCAGTGGCAACCTGGTTGCTTGGATACAGCACAAACTTTTCCAGATCATCAAATCTGGATAGGAGAAAATGGAGTCCTGGCTCAGTTTAAAAATAAACACAGTGCCAAGCTGTGCCTTATCCAGTCACACATTACTAATCGTCTTGGGCTGGATTTGAGTTAATAAAGCTTAGGAGATGATTTATACCTTTTTTTAATTTATTTTTTTATCCACCAGATAATGTATTATGAGTGCCTGACAGTTGCCTCACAAGCTTAGTGATTATAATTTTGTATATTTATAATTATTATTATGATTTATTTCAAGCAGAGTGTATATTTATTTATTTTTTGGCAGTACACATTATAGTATTTGGAGTAGTCCTGTTTTCAACATTGGAACTGTTGTTTTAAAAGTGCTTATTCTTCATTTCCATGGGTAGTTGGGGGCACCCCATCCCAATTGTAATAAAACTTACTGTGTTAATTACTTGTCCCCATGGAGGATACTTATTCCTGGTGACAGGGATTCTCCAGTTGCTCACCCTGTTATGACGAAAGCTGCAGAAAGTCCTAAAGGCATTTATTATATTTAGACAAGAAGACTTCACACATAGGGAATTACTAAGGATTACAGACTGTGAGGCTTAGGAACAAACGCCCACAGTAGAAATAGCACCTGTCTGTAAGGACCACCCTGATGAATCTCTGTATAGACTGTAAGTCTATTTTCTAGGTTTAGGGGGTCCTAAAAAGGGGGGAGCGACTTATACACTGGCGCGACCTATAGGCTTTTTCCTGAAACTGTTGTCTCAAAAAAGGGGGAGGGGGCGACTTATACACTGGTGCGACTTGTGCACTGATTTTTATGGTAATTCACCTTTTAATAAAGACTATTTCCCAATAAAGTCACTTTTAGTCCATGTTACCACCGGCATCATGAACCGTTACAGCTCATTGGTTCCATCTGTAGTTTACTACCGTATTTGCAACCAGACATTACACATAGGGAAAATATGTATCACATTTTGAATATTTGGGGATTAGGCAGCTCTGTCTAAATGTGTGTGTGTGTGTGTGTGTGTGTTTTTTAATGCAATCTGTGGTTAAAAAATTGGCCTCAGTTGCAGTTCGTTCAGCATTGTCTTTACATACAATAAGGTTTCGGTTTACTATGAAGGACTGTTTTTTAGCAAGTCAAATATTCTTTTTTTGGGGGGGGGGGGGTAAGTCACTTACAATGACACGATTTTTGCAAAGCAAGTATTTAGATATACAAAGCAAGTATTTATCACTGTAATGCTATTAAAACTGCATGCTAGAAATCTTAACTATTAAACTAAAATGGACATCGAAATTCCTTTTTGTCAAAAATTTGAACATTCGCTTGCACTGTCTTTGTTTTTGAAAAATTACTGCGCAACAAGTATGCAAGTTAAGTAATGAATGCACTTCAGTCAGTGGCAATGGCATGACAAGTTTGACAATTTGACAAAATTCAGCATCAGGTTATGGAGTGTGCTGACGCGAATGGGAATGAATGTGATAGCGAGTGTGTGACTAAACTAAAGATTAGTGATTGAAGGTAGCTTACATACAGAGTGTTGGAAACAGAAAAGGAGAAGGGTTATTACCAGATAAAATGCAGTGATCATTTGTTTCTGTATTACGGCATGTTGTCAAGAAATATCGCTTGTTAGGGGACGTGTAAAATTGGTTTCATGTACGTGTTTTTGTGCATGCAGAATGAAGAAACTGCATGCAAATGAGGGTGCAACATTTTAACAAGCGATGAATCTGTAGTTAAAAAAAAGGAATAATCTGTATTTAATGAGAAAGTAAAGACTTGGACGATTTAAGGCCTTTTTAGTTTTTTCACATTATAACCCCATAAATTTAAAGTGATTTTCCTGCAAAACGTAATTAAAAACAGCCAAATTTTGCGGAAAAAATGCCCATTTGGCAGCACCGCAGCTGACATCCGATGGGTCAGATGGAAAAATGCTGCTGTAGTCCTTAATTAATCAGGGGAGACAATGAGGGTACTGGGATGTAACTGATTTCAGTTGAAAAATTCACTTGAGATGGGGGAAATCACCCAAAAATGTGGGCTTGCATCTCGTAAGCAGACAATAGAAGCATTAGAAATGTGACCTTTGTTAAAAATCAGTAGCACACACTGAGTTTCTTTTAAATCTCCTGTTTGATTTCCTTTTACAGTGATCTGCAGTTTCCGTGGATCAGTGTCGCAAGGTTTGTCTCTGGAGATTGGAGAAACCGTGCAGATCCTGGAAAAATGTGAAGGTACGTTTTCAATAACTTGAAAAAAAAAATGAAACCATTATTAATAATTCATTTCTCTAACAAATAAAATAGTTTAGGATATTAGATCAGAGTCTTTTATGTTTGTAATAGAATAATATGTGATGGTTTAAAGCCAACTGAATTCCCATGTCTCTATTAAAAATGGATGATGCAGTGATGTGTTATTTCTAACAGTATGAATGAAAATGAAAACTATAGAGGATAATTGTGGAATGCTGTGGTTGAATGACAGCCTAATGAAATAAACACAGCACAGTGTATTGTGTTTATATAACAACTATAATGAATGAAAAAAAAAAGTTGAATTTTGTAAATTACTCTCCTTATATAAATTATAATTATTTAATAAAAGTCACTGTAAGGCAGACAAACACACAGGTAAGTTTACAGGGTGTACAGTACGTTAGCTGAGGGGTGCAATGTTATATAACAAGGAAGTACAGTATTTTACATTTGGAACAGTAAAGTATTTGCAGGCTGTTTTAAAATATGGAACCAGGTTTAAATCGCATTATTATTATTATTATTATTATTATTATTATTATTATTATTATTTTAATATCCAAGAAATGTGCACACTATTCTGCTGGCTAAAGTTTCAGAGGGGCATATGCAGAAGTATTCACAAAGCAATTACCAATTAAAGCTGCCTTTAGGGAAATATTGTATTAAAGTCAGGCCTCAGTGGGCGAGTTCCCGCTTGGAGACACGTTCCCTCTGGTTTCTGTGCTCTTACTACTGTGTGCCTTATTGCATTCACCAGCAGCCAGTTCAAGGCCTTGGCAAGAAGCACACATCTCAAAAGTGTTGGGGGAGCAGGCTATCTTACTTCATGTTCTCAATGATGTTCTGTTTTTGTGCTATGTGCTGTTGTGCTGCGACTAATCTGAGAGTCAAAAGGATCCGATTAGAAGTAGTTTTAATTTTGATTTGAATATTCGTCAGGCACAAGCCTGCTTGCACCTTTCCAAAATCTGTATTGTACAACTTGCATAATTTTATATTGTGCAAATTACTAATACTGATATGCAGAAACCATTGAAACAGTGTACTGTATATAATGAAGTAAGAAAGTTACTGTACATACAATAACATCCATCAAATGGTCTTAATGGTGGCCTTTTCAAAGAAGGGACAGTGCTGACCAGTAAATGAAAAACACCCAAGATTATTATTGAAAAGACGTGAGCAACATGATTTGCTTATCTAGAAGTATGTTACGAAATGTGTTTAAGTGTCAAGTTGACACTATTTTTCAGTGATAGGAATGAGTACATTTACCGGTCATCCATCACAAATACGGACGTTGCCAGTTCTAAAGTGGAATCAGTCAATTTTTGTGCAAATTTATTTCCATAACAAAACATACTGTAGGCACTTTGGCAAATTCATCATTGGTTATGTAAGGTTTGTTTATTTCTTAAAAATAATAATTCCGTCTTCAGATAATCTTCAATCAAAACTGTTTAATTCCGGAACAAAGTAAATCCAAAAAAGACAGTACAGAACGTAATCACAAGCAAGCTGCAGGCATAAATCTTGAACAGACAATACTGCAGGTCAAATGCTACAGGACTATCGATGATAAAACATTGAGTGTGGGTGAGTGATAGAGAGTGTAACGAACTACAAGTTACTTGTACTGAAGAGCAGCGTGCTGCCTCCAGGGCTCGCATGTTGGTTGGGAGTCAGGCATACAGATAGATTCCGGTACAAATATACTTATTGTGTGACTGTCTTGCTTGAGAAAAATACTGACCCTTTGAAATATGAGTGGCACCATTGTGTGGTGGCAAACAGTGGCCATGAGACAGGAGACATGTCTGGCTCTGTGCTGATTGGAGACAACGCAATCAAAGGTGGGCATGTACCAGTTTGAGACAATGACTGTGAGAGCACCCTTGTACCTCCCAGTAACCAAATTATGCTGGTTCATACCCTCCATGAATGCTACATGAATGCAAAGAATAGCCTGTAAAAATCTCAGTACAATGTGGCAAAAATATCTTTACACTTATCTGTCCAGACTAGAGTTAAGTTATAATTTCCATAATATTACGTTGCCATTCCTATGTTGTGTAGGTTTAGAGATGTAATCCAGGCTGTGTGATGTGGTACGGACCACAGAGACTTAACCTCAGTCAGCCAGTGACCTGAGGCAAATTGGAAATGAAAGAAAAAACTGACAGCACCACTTGCTTGCTAACTAATAGAAGACAGACAGTACCCCCCTTTTACAGGGTAGCCTCTCACTATATCTAGCATCATGACCTTCCTCAATCAATATTGCATTTTTTTTTAACCCTGAGAAAAACATTTGAAGTTTCTCACAGGCTGGGAATTGTATTAAGGGTTTACATTTACTGTGTGATGAGGTACCCTGCTTGGAGAGGTTTGTCACTTCAGGTCTTTGCCTGCCGTTTAAACCACTTACTTGTCTTCGATGGCTTGTGACGTGCTTACTCTGATAGCTTCTTTTTATTTCAAAGATTTATTGAAATACCAAATGATAAAGACATTTGTTTTTCAAAACAACTATGGGCGCTTGACTTTGAGACACTGAATTTAAAAGTCAAAGAAAAATAACATAAAAGTTTTCCAAACAGATTACATTTTGAATGGAAAATTGATTGCTTTACTTGGTCAAGGCTTGGCACAAATATATTTTTCATGCACGGTTCATTATTTATACTGTGCCAAGTGTCTCCTGAAATCATTTATATGTTAGAGAAATGATCCAATCTATTAATCTAACAGGCCTGTGTGCCATGCTTGATTGTTCTAAATCGGTGATACTAACTTGCAGTTTCAAACACGTCCTTCATTATTTTATTTTACAGAGAAGTAGCAATGCTTTCAAGCATGCACTAGTATGTTATTTTTAATAGATTAAATACCACTACCTTTAATATTATATTCAATAATGTGTCGTTCTCATGGATTTATTTATTTTTCTGTTACTTTTGCTCATGGAAACAGTTTTCAACCAACCAAATTACAGTATTCCTTTGAATTTAAGACACAGTTTTTCAACCATTTTTTGCTTCTCAAAACTAGCTTGCATCTTAAATTCCAATACAGTAGTGATACGTGTATTAAAATTGCCAACAAAAGACGTCTCTGCCCGAATACACAAGCATCAACGTTATATTGCCCAACCTCGACTCATCCATGATCAAAGAAGTGCCATTAGCTTCGTGAGGAATTCAAAGAGAAGCTTTTACAATTTTCAGTGTTTCTAACAAACAGTACTAGCTTCGACAGATTGGAAATGCTGATCAAACCCCTGTATTTTTTGATGTGCCATGCAATACCACAGTTCACAAATTGTAAGAAAAACAGGTATGAGTAATAATGAGAAACAGCACATAACTGCAATGCTCTGTGTGATAGCAGACGGCCGCAAACTGCCTCCATATGCTTATTTAAGTTTTTGTCTTTGTAAGTGCATATTTATTTGACTTTTTTTTTATTTTTCAAATTGAGGGTGAGAAATTTAGGCTGTGTCTTAAATGGGTTCATCTTTTCAGGCAGGGTATCACTGGGGTTAAATACTATAATAATAATGTAATATTATGCCGTGCTAGGGATACTGTATGTACTTTATCTAGATAACTCGTCCAATTTGGTTCAAAGTTAGCGCTTATTTAGACTTGCATTATTTTGCAGAATTTATTGAGAGTGTGAATCTAGGGATACAACGCGTAACCTTTGTATCTTTTTAAAATGCTTATTGTCTTTGCTTATTTCTTTTCTTAGATTTTATTTAGATAAACTTGCCATATTTGTAAATCACATTTCTGACAATTTGGAGAAATGGCTACAGGAAAGTGTTTACTATTCATAACTGAGAGCAGTACCTCTTTGGTAAGGACAGTTAGGAATATCATCTTCAACTCAGTAGGTTTTTCTTGGTCCTGTAGTATGACATTTTAGTGAGATGTAGCAGTTGGATATTATAACTAAGTGCATTTTGTTTGTATCAGAAAACATTCTTGCCCCTTGTGTACATCTGTACACCAGTGAATCATCTCACAATGTCAAGTCTTTCAAGTTGAGCAATTTGAGGGTTTCAATTTTTTACTCCTCTTGTGAGTCTGATGCAGTTTCACATGTGAAATCTACTCTGAGATGGTTCCAGGGTTTGAGTGAACTTAAGGTTTTAGTTTAAGTTAAATAAAATGCATCATTTCTGTAAAGCGGTTTGTCTAAATCAAAATATATAGCCTATATATATATATATATATATATATATATATATATACAGCTCTGGAAAAAATTAAGAGACCACTGCAAAATTATCAGTTTCTCTGGTTTTACTATTTATAGTTATGTGTTTGGGTAAAATGAACATTTTTGTTTTATTCTATAAACTACTGACAACATTTCTCCCAAATTCCAAATTAAAATATTGTCATTTAGAGCATTTATTTGCAGAAAATGACAACTGGTCAAAATAACAAAAAAGATGCAGTGTTGTCAGACCTCGAATAATGCAAAGAAAATAAGTTCATATTCATTTTTAAACAAAACAATACTAATGTTTTAACTTAGGAAGAGTTCAGAAATCAATATTTGGTGGAATAACCCTGCTTTTCAAGCACAGCTTTCATGCGTCTTTCACATTGATGTTGGCTGACTTTATGCCACTCGTGGCGCAAAAATTCAAGTAGCTCGGCTTTGTTTGATGGCTTGTGACCATCCATCTTCCTCTTGATCACATTCCAGAGGTTTTCAATGGGGTTCAGGTCTGGAGATTGGGCTGGCCATGACAGGGTCTTGATCTGGTGGTCCTCCATCCACACCTTGATTGACCTGGCTGTGTGGCATGGAGCATTGTCCTGCTGGAAAAACCAATCCTCAGAGTTGGGGAACATTGTCAGAGCAGAAGGAAGCAAGTTTTCTTCCAGGACAACCTTGTACTTGGCTTGATTCATGCCAAAGCTGCCCGATTCCAGCCTTGCTGAAGCACCCCCAGATCATCACCGATCCTCCACCACATTTCACAGTGGGTGGAAGACGCTGTGGCTTGTAGGTCTCTCCAGGTCTCTGTCTAACCATCAGACGACGAGGTGTTGGGCAAAGCTGAAAATTTGACTCATCTGGAGGTGTTTCAGCAAGGCTGGAATCGGGCAGATTTGTCTTTGTGAAGGACGCATGAATCAAGCCAAGTACAAGGTTGTCCTGGAAGAAAACTTGCTTCTTTCTGCTCTGACAATGTTCCCCAACTCTGAGGATTGGTTTTTCCAGCAGGACAATGCTCCATGCCACACAGCCAGGTCAATCAAGGTGTGGATGGAGGACCACCAGATCAAGACCCTGTCATGGCCAGCCCAATCTCCAGACCTGAACCCCATTGAAAACCTCTGGAATGTGATCAAGAGAAAGATGGATGGTCACAAGCCATCAAACAAAGCCGAGCTACTTGAATTTTTGCGCCACGAGTGGCATAAAGTCAGCCAACATCAATGTGAAAGACTGGTGGAGAGCATGCCAAGACGCATGAAAGCTGTGCTTGAAAATCAGGGTTATTCCACCAAATATTGATTTCTGAACTCTTCCTAAGTTAAAACATTAGTATTGTGTTGTTTAAAAATGAATATGAACTTATTTTCTTTGCATTATTCGAGGTCTGACAACACTGCATCTTTTTTGTTATTTTGACCAGTTGTCATTTTCTGCAAATAAATGCTCTAAATGACAATATTTTAATTTGGAATTTGGGAGAAATGTTGTCAGTAGTTTATAGAATAAAACAAAAATGTTCATTTTACCCAAACACATACCTGTAAATAGTAAAACCAGAGAAACTGATAATTGAGACAACTGCAAAAAATTTTCCAGAGCTGTACATGTATGTGTGTATATATATATATATATATATATATATATATATATATATATATATATATATATATATATATATATATATATATAGCCATGCAGGAAGTGATGCTGTATTCAGGCTAAGATGATCTGACTTCCTCTGGTGGGAAGCAGTTTGCTGCCATATTGATCGCTTTTCCAGCATTTTATGCTTTTGATGTAATAGATCTCTCAGAACCCATCCTTTTGAAGTCTTTAAGCCATATTGTGTCGTTCATAGTGCTTTGTTTCACAAGTACTGCAAACTTTCAAATATACAGGCATGATTCACCCAAGATGTTGTTTTTATTCCATATGTCTAGTATGTATGAAACTGGTGGAAGCAGAGGCACAGGGCACAGGATCTATGATGGACTGCATTGTTTTGTGACTCAGCTCTGAGGATTATAATTCAGTACTGAGGGATGCCTGAAGTGGTTGATGCTGAGAGTGTAGTGGAAAATGAAATGGGGGAAAAAAAACACCATTTATCTTTTAGCCTCTTGTTTCTTATTTGGTTATTTTAGCTGTACCATAATTAAAATGTAATCCTAGGGTTCAGTTTACAAGTTCAATTTACAAATAGCCGCACAGGATTTAAAAGATTTGGATTTTAAAATGTGTATTACAGCCCGGTAGACGGAGGATAACTAACTGTTTTTAATCATAACATTTTAAATAAAAACTGGATATGGCATGCAGTAACACTGCACAGTGCTTTTGAAAATGTACAATCAGTATGATACAAGGACAGATATTCCAGGACAAGACAAAGCCGTTTTTTTTTTCCTTGAACTGTTCAAGGACAGATCTACTTAGTCCTGCACTGATGAAACACTCCACACTGCTCTATTGAGAAAACATTCAAAATATAACTGCTAAACAAGGGCTTGAAATCAAAACACACAATTGAGACGGCTGTACTTAAACATAAAAACACATGGCTGGATGCCTACAGCTCACAAGATAAGCTGAGAGCATTGTATTGAGGAATTGTTTTTGAAGCATTGGCTGCCTTACAATTCCCCTGTGTTTTATGCACTGCACAAAAGTAGCCCACAAGAGATGTTCTGCTTCAGATTTAGCTAGTGAAGCTATTTCATTTATTTGCTTCAAAGCTCTCATTTAATGTGTATTGAAGGGGCACATGGAATTTCCAGCAAAATCAGTGAGTGTAGGTTAAGTATTTTAGTATTTACAAAAAACAGACTTGGTGCTAATTTGGTGTGCTTGTGGTGTTCCACCAGAAAAATCAGAATTATGTAATGTTTTTTTTTTTGTTTGTTTTATTTTTATTGTTTACTATTATCATCCATCACCCAGCCATTGTGTAATCTGAAGTTTTGTGTTCGCAATGTGTCGTGCAGCAGACTCCTGTAATCCCTGATATTGACTAATATTTTACTATTGCATACTAATTAAATAATATTTATTTTTCTCTCCAATAATATTGACAAACGTCTATATCCTTAATAAATAATTGCCAATGTAAATTTGTTTGAGAGTGTTGGTATTACACATGGGATAAATAATCCTGTTGCATAAAGGTATTATCAGTCACTATGTGTGCTCTACAAGCATTGTAAAAAATGCTGCAAAGTGTTTGGTTCACTTTAGCATGGCATTCCTCCAAACAAAATACTTGTTTTTTGGATAGCAGCAACATCAATGAAAACTTGTTTTTTCACAGGGCCTTTAAAGTCCAAGGTAAACCCGAAGTGCTTAGCAGTAACAGTACTGTACATTTCACACTGCAGTTAGTGGCATATTTTCATAGGATGCATATCAAATTTAGATTTGAAAAGACAGCAAGCAGTGCCTGTAATTTACTCCTCCAAAAGAAAGGCAGATCACATGCAATGCTGTAAAGTAGAACTAAATAAATAAATCTGTTCATATAATGAGATGTTTGTTTTGTATTTATGAGTTGTAATATACAATCGGTAATGTCCCCTGTTTTATACAACACTGTTTCTCTGTGTGAGCACTGCCGGTCAATAAAAACCACTCTGGTAATGTCTTTTGAATTCTGTAGACTAGTTTTAAAGGAGATAATGACAAAAGACTTCACTAGACCTCAGAACCATATAACATTATAGAAGCCCTCATTCTGAGGTGGGCCTTGAGCAAGACAATGCCATAAAAAAAGGCAGGTTTAAGAGGAATCTGCAGAATACGTTAAAACAAATATTTATATTTACTGATGTACAAAAGTCTTCAACATGTTGCATTTTTCAACTCTGATGCATTATCAACATTAACAATTTACTCAAAGCATCCATTGGTGTTTTCTACTGTTGTAACAACCTTGACTTGCATAAAGAAGGTGTGGCAGGCTGGCGAGTGGATAGAGGCCCAGACACAGTCTGTAGTTCAAATAAATTTTATTATAAATACACAAAAATAAAAGGGCACCAGTGCCAAAACAAAGCGATTTAAACACAAAAAAAAGACAAAAATCAAAACTAACAAAAATAACAATTTCCAGGCTGGGCAATGCCTTCACTGGATTTATCAAAATTCAAAAAATCACACACCAAAAAAAACCCCACCAACCTGCTTCCTCAGCTCCCTCCTCTCAAATGAGAAGCAGAGGCCTCCTTTTATGTCAGGTGGCTGGGCGCCGATTGATCGTTAATTAACCTAATCAACCCCAGCCACCTGAACATAATAAACCCAGGCAGGTAGGGGAAATTAACCCCATCCCTGCCAATTTAAAAAGGTGCAGAGCTTTGCTCTGCCACAGAAGGAAAAACATTGAGTGAAATAACTTGCATCACTTGATTTTCAAGGTGTGGTATATATCTGAAGCATAATCAACAAGTACAGAGAAACATCATCTGTAACTGTAGGCGCTTTGGACTGTTTATGGATTTTAGGAGAATCAAAGCATGTTCATCAGGTTAACAGCAAGTCAAAGCCATGTTTGTTAATGGCTTTTTAGAGCATTCAAAAGTCAAAATGCCAAGCTGATTGATGAGATAATACATTGTGTGGACGGTTTTTGTTATTGTAAGAGCTGTCAGCAGCTAAGCTGTTCAAAGTGAGTTATGTTAGAATAAGAGACACCCCACACATGACATATTCACTTATTATATGTCAAAAAACTGAGATTGTACTCTGGGACTATTATAAAACATAAAAAAATATATATTTTTTTTTCTTCTGTCATATTCTGTCGCATGTTTTATGCACGGGATGACATCTGTACACAAGATAAGTACTGGGATTTTGTCATATCCTTAACAATTTATTTCTCGAACATGGTTTCTAGTAATTACCCTTATACAGTATGTTAGATGACATTAATTTGGGCAGGAAGCTTGAAATGTACTGGAAGAAAATAAGTTTAACATTATATTTTTGTATTCAATACTTTTTTCATTATGTATTCTTTTAATGCCCAGCATCTGCTGTGAATCAGTCTTTGGCTCATTTATTTTTTATTTTCAAACATGCTGCAAGTAATGTGAAGGAACGTACTGCATTAATGAGAAGATAAAATCAAATACAGTCAGTCTTGCTCATAACAACCGCTCCAGGGACCATCTAAAAGGAGGCGTGCAGGTTGAGCCTCAATATTTCTGAAAATACTGAGACCAAAGAAACATAGCAGGGAGTTCCAGATATATTAAATCAACACCATGAAGTTAAGATAAGGCCAGTTGTCATTTTGTTATATCGGTTTCTGGCAATGATCAATCACTCTATCGGTCTTGCATATAAATTATAACAGAAATTACTGACAGCAATATGAATTTAGCACCTGTCTTGGCAGTTGCCATTGCATCATTGCCCATACTACAAGAGAGCGCTCTTGTTCTTAACACAGGTTTGGGTTACAGTTTGTTTTCATATCGCACACATTTTTACTTTCTCTTGTTTATCTCTGGGGTTCAGCAGTTAAAAGCTGTCTCAGCATCTCTTTGTCATAGATGAAGACATTGTCAGCAAAGTGAATCAGGAATACTCCGCTACCCTGCACTGTCAAAAGCCTTCAGTTCAGCACCAACATGTGGAGACAGTCTCTGTGTGACCCAACCTGCCTGCAAGGCTTTTGTTGGAATAACTTGTGTGGAATAACCCCTTCAGTCACTGTGTATATTACTGTACCACATTAGGTCTCCTATTTACGTATCTATTTTATAACGCAAATATGTTTTTTCAAAGTTTCGGAAGGGCAACATCTCGAATGCCATAGAGTTCACACGAACGATTTGTTTAAAATCTGTAAAAAATATAATAATAAATCATGACTGAAGAGGATATACAAAAATTGCTAGTGAGGGATTCAAATGTTTAATAACACCACACAGGGCAAGATGGGTGGGGTGGGCAAATGATGTTGATATTACGATGGTAACATGAACTCGTGGAGACCTTTTGTGTTCAAAGTCAGCAACATTACACACAGACTCAGACCACAGGTGAAAAGTCGACAGTCGAGCTGTCAAAAGTACCCTCTGAATCCACACCAAATAAAACGGCGGACCAGAGTCAACATTGTCTATTTTTTTCTTTTTAAGTTTAGTAAAACACATTGACTGCAGATTTCACCTTGTAGTGGAAATTGTTCTGGTGTTGAAACCTCTTGTGAGCCTACAGGGCATTCTTGTCTGTGACTTTTTCAACACTCTGGGCAACAGTTCCCCCTAATAAGCCTTAACTCTAGTCATGTGTATATTACTCCACTCAGTCATTTTCTGGGGGGAGTTCCTTACAATGGATGATGTGATCTAATTCAATTCTTTGTTGAAACTGACCTTTGTGCTTAATGTTCTGAACTGGGGAAATTAACAATATCAGGTTAGTTGTTCTAAGTATATATTCACTATCTTTGCTTACAGCCCATTACGTTAACATCTCATGGATGTTAAATGAACAATCCCAGTTATGCAGTACAGCCTTTCTTGTAATCTCTTCTTCATTCACATGTCACACTTTTTGTTCCGGTTCGTTTTGATGGTGACTTCAGGTAAACGCAGCCTTTAGTTGCAGGACAGCCAGGAGTGCATTACAATAATTTTTTAATGTATTTTTTGTTAAAAGGTCCATGAAGTGACTCTGAAATCCGGTCCTGTTACATTAACTGTGTTTGAGATGGCCAGTGGGGAATATCAGATTGAATTTTGAAAATCCAAATTAGGTTTGTCTATTAGTTTGAAGTAGCTGTGGATTTTCTGTCTTTAACACTTGGAGTGCCTGAGCTCAGAGAAGACAGATGATGCACTGTATGTTAGCGTATCCATGTGCCTGCCCTCATCAGTTGTCCTCGAGATACAAATTTACATGTTGAAGGGAGATTTTTTTAAAATTTCAATTGTTTGTCACATAATCAGAAAATACAAATTTGATATTGGTACCGGTAATGTTAATTAACAACCTACAAATATTAATAAATATTATTGATTTTGAGAGAATTCATTAACATTCAGTGCATTCTGTTATTATGCAGCACACCCATTTTATGATATTCATTTGGTCAAAAAATTGGCAGATCTACTTTATTTGGTACTTTCTAATAGCAGCAATAACTGCACTTGCTTCAAAAACCAGGTCATTAGTGTTTAAAAACCTAGTCTCTTTTCAGCACCTACATTTTTATTTGAACTTCAAATATATATTTTTGTATAAGTTATAAAGTCAGCAGGGACACAGTCTAAACAATGAATCGGAGAACTGTACAAAGATGGCGACACAAAGGAAAAAGAGCAACCCTGACCAGCAAAGACATAATCGGATCAGATCATAGGAATCCTTTTTTTCATGGGCATCACTATAAAAGCTATTGAAGCAGGGTAAAAGCTGCCTGTGATATATTGAGCAAACCATCAAAAAAATGAAACTGAATGTTGTGCATACTACGGAAGGAAAACTGTTTTTGCATTTCCGCTGGAAATTTGGGGAAGATCGTAATTATTATTTTTTTTACATCTACAAAATATTCATTTTGCTGGTAATGCCCAAGAAAGATGGTACAGCAGCAGAGAGCATTTACTTCATATTTACAGAGTGCATATGTTGCACGACCATCAAGAAACACATTCTGCATTTTCTGATTTGAAGTTAAATCAGAAAATGATGTATGTCAAGCCAGTAACATCAATGTTTTGTCAAACTGATGTAGAATTTGTAAAAATGTCCGATTTTTTACCATGCCTTGAGTTTTTTTTTTTTTTTCTTGACACAGTTCAGTGTGGCCAAATATTAGTTGGCCATTTAAATTACTCTTATTAAATTGCCATTCTAATATTACTGAATTTAAACGTGCTTTGTTTTCACTTTCAGGATGGTACAGAGGGTTTTCCACCAAGAAACCCACAGTAAAGGTAAGATTTTTATAATCTGTCTCTCTCTCTACAGCTAACCATTTCTGTACAGATCCTAGTTTGTCTATAATTCCATTCATTCTAATTACCGATATGCTTATACAGTAATACATACTTAAATAAAAGCATGCCGTTTTAATTGTTTGATTAGTCAACTGTAATGTGGAGCATGACTACAACAGCCAGGATAAAAGATTGTTTCCTGCAGGAACAAGAGATACAGTTACTTATATTGGCTGTGACAAGAACAGCCAGGTTCTTTAGTGGCACAGTTGCTTGACTATACTGTGCATTACACAGGAGAGCGATTTCTGTTCATTCAATCTGGTCTAAACGATTCACCAGTTTCAAATAGTCTGAACTAAAAGCACCATGTTTAGTTTATTTCACTTTGGTCTCCGTTAGCAACTTAACCAACTTGGTTTGTTTAGTCGGCCCCACACAAAACCAAGAGTGTTACGGGATACATTGGCTGTTTACTATGTGAGGCCATTTTAGCTTGTGACACATCATTTGGAGAGTAACTTGCTAGCTTTTAAGCCATGGCTAATAGCAACTGCACTACTATGACATTTTCTAAATTTTTAAACCATTTAAAAGGTTGTGAAATATTTTGGCCTTGTCGTCAGTATCCTGTCTTTAACAAACACATATTAAAACAGTTTTGCATGAACATTTCAAGAAATATGCCTTCAAATTTGCCATGTTTGTGCATTTCTGTCTATGAGAACTGTCAGGTTGCAGTGTTAATAATGTACTGCTAAAACTCATTAGACTATGTTCTTAGCAGTAACATATTGTGTAATGCACTTGCAGTGTGAAGAGTCTCTGCCGATCTTAGCTACAATGATAAATATAACAGCAGAAAATAAGTTCAGAGCAGTTTTTATATTAATTATGTTTTATAGTGAAGCTGATATTTAATATTTTGAAGTGCGATTATGGGAATGCAGAAATGTTATTGAACTGCAAAGCACCATAGTAATAAATGGAAATCATCTGAGGTTGAATTATTATCATTCAGCTTGTTCAAAACATCAGTGTTACATTTAAAATAAAGCAAAAAAAAGCAAAAAAAAAAACCAAATATAGTGGCACAGTACTAAATTACTTTAATCATCGCTTGGCATTCAGTAACAGCATGACATTACAGTAACAACAGTGTAAATACAGTTTAACTCGTTTGTACTTACATTGTCAGAAAAACAATTGAAACCTTTTTCAAGTTTTTTTTTTTTTTTTTTTCAAAATAATGAGTAATATTTTTGCTGGCAAGCTTATCACAAACCTTCAGGAAACACAGGGACGTTAATCTTGAAAAAATAAATGCTGGAGGTACTATTTGAAGAGTAGAATTTGGTATACAATGAGCAATAAAGGGCAGGTACAAAAATAGAAAACTCCAATAATTTAAAGGAAAGGAAGCCACTGTCAAAGAAAAGCATATCTTGCTCTGGAGTAAACCATTCACAAATTTAACCCATTGTGGGTGGGTGTGTGTGTGGACACAGTTAGCCAAGCAAGTAGTGTATTGACAACAGATTAACCAAGACATCAAAAGACTATTTAGATATTCCTACACAGGATCTAACACTAACTGGGCCAGGCTGCCCACTAATGAGGCTGTTTTATATCTCAACCTAAAAAATATTGCTTTCCAAATGCACTGAATCCTATTTAAAACCATCTTGTCACAGCACGGCACTTGCTTTTGCCATGACAAGAAGCATGTTGCATTGTTTGTAGTTGTTGTTCCATGAGTCTTCTTTAAGCCTCTGTAGAGGTGATGCTGACTGATCTCTAAAATCCCTGGCAGGCATGCTTAGAGACCTGAGCCAAATCTCTGTGCTTTATAATAGCTTGTAAAGATTAAAGCCACACCTATTATGAAGTATTTGAGCTTGTTAGGTTCCAGATGGTCTTGAAAATCAAGATTAAGAACTTCTTCTTTCTTACTACACTGAAAGCAAAGTTCAGGTCAGTTGTACCGGTCTGTTTGGCTGTGACTCTAAAAATACACCTTTTAATAGCTAGGGTTAAACCTAAACCTCTTCTCGCTCATAACTCTGTAAGCACATTTCAGTCCTGACCTGAGCACCTATCATTCCCTTTTAGGACACTGTGCAGGTTTTGTCCACTGGGGTAGAAGTTGGGACCAAAAGACACATGAGCCCTAATCCTCTAAATCCTCTTTCTTTAATGCAGTTTCATGACTAAGGGATACTAAGATAAACTGTAAAAAAATATGGAAACACCTGGGTAAATGTGGGACACCAAGTATATTGAATGCAAGGGCTTCCATGCATTTCGGTGTGGCTCATGCATTAATTAAACAAATAACATCCCAGCATGCTTAGGGTCATGTATAAAAATGCTGAACAGGCCTGGTTGCCTGTAGTTATGGTGCATTCAGGCCGTACTGGCCACACGTGGTGGCCCAGCGCCCTATTAAGTGATTTTACATTGGTGTTTCCATTTTTCTGTCCATTTCCTGTATGTTTCACTGACTAGTTTCCTTCACCATTTTTTTAAAATACGCGCTTCTCTTGAGATGCAAGCTTTAAATCTATATGTGTTTTTTATATCCATTTTTTTCTGAGGTTGGCTAAAGAACCATATATGTATGAGGTAGATTTCTCTGCTGTGGTGCTCTTTATCTAAACACGTCCATCTGCAGTATCTCTTTATTATGTGTATATTTTTTGTTGCTGTAGCATTTTTTGTTTTTTTGCATAATCCACCCCCTCTTGTCCTCCCACGCAGTCATTTCCAGTTGAAAGGGTTGAGATGTGAATGTGTGGTGCTCAAACAGCAGTGCCACTCCATCAGATTGGAGAGATGAAGAGAGGGGCACCAGGGCTTTCTCACATGGTGGAAGCTGATGAGAGAGAGAGAGCGAGAGAGAGAGAGAGAGAGAGAGAGAGAGAGAGAGAGAGAGAGAGAGAGAGAGAGAGAGAGAGAGAGAGAGAGAGAGAGAGAGAGAGAGCATGCACGCACGCATGCACACATGCCTCTGAGTGAGTAAAATATGTGTTTGCAAGTCAAATTTAAAACACACCTTTGTGCTGGGGTGAAACTTGAAACAGCAATAAGTGGAACTAAATGGACAAGCTCTGAAGATGCTTAAAATACTAGCAATGACAGCTTAGGGCTATTTTTTTTTCAACTAAATCAATAAAGAATTCACTCGCTGCCAGTTCAGTGTTTTCTCACTTTTCAGTTTTTAAAGAACCATTTTTGTTTTGTTTTTATATAAATGTGCCCCTTATTGAGAATGCAGTGTGGTGGGTAGAAACATCTGGAGATCATTTATTGTGTGTTAATTATGGAGGTGCATTTCATTGGTTAAGCATACATTAAGGGAAAACTGGAAATAAACCGCGCAGAAATGCTGAACTTTTTCTGTTTAGTCTTCTGAGGGCATCAGTGAAGATTTTCTGCTGACCCGTAACAGGCAGGAAAAGGAGCCTGATCTTCTGTACTGATGCTGGCTTCAATGAAAGTTCTCTTTTTATTGATGAAGAGTTTTTAATGAGCATCTCAGAAAAGCAGCTGGTCTGTGAGGCACTCCCCCTGTGATGTAACAGTCTGATTGGCAGGTCTGACATTCATTCCCGTCACTTTACACAGGTTTGAAAATCTCACTTTAAAATGACAGATGACTGATTGCTACATTCTTTGACAAGAACAATACGGCTCAGCAGTAGAAGCTTTTGGCTTTCATGCCAAGGCACACCCGCTGTACAGTATCGCCCAGGCATAATTGCCATTCATCCAAAAGAATATACAATTGAGTCAGAAGCAATTATTCGATAATCTCAAAGGCCAAAACTGTGAAAAAGTAAAAGTTCCCCTCTCTCCACAGTAAAACTGTATTCAATTGGAACGTTTGATGTTTTGTAATTTTTAGTTGAAACTGTGAGTTGTGGGACCTATGTGGTTTTATACAGAAACTCAAAAGAAAGTATTCAACCGCCCCTGTTGGGGTTGGGGACATTTGTTAACCAATCAGTCCACTTCCTTACTGCATTAATAATTTCTGCTGGAGGGCTTACTATATGAGCATCTGCTGAACACACCAGGATAAGTAAAAATAATAACAGCTGGTTTATAATCTGATCTAAAATTGGAATACATTAAAATATTATTTAAGTTCCACCTTATTTTAAAGTAAGTTTCTATTATTATCCGTTTCCTGCTGGGCAGCAGCACAGACAGTGCCTTCCCTGGAGATTAATTCTTGCTCATTAGAGTGAATCATTTGTTCTTGTGGCAGAGGAAACAACCCTACCAAGATAGAGCAGCAACTCATTACCAGAGAGAAATGGAAGCAAAGAAAAAGAGGGACCAACTGGATCCAACCTGAGAAAATTTTGCTTGTTCTATTGCCTATCTGTTACTTGTCATCACTCCTGCAAGCACTGTGGGACCAACCCAGCATTACAACTTACATTACCCTTAACTTTTGAACTAAATCAGGTTGCCCACTGGGTATCATTTAAATTATTGTTGTCATTTATTTCAATATGCATATTTTAACTGAGACAGTTTGAATAATATTTTCAACCTTTTCTGCAGCCTTACCAATCTGGTATTAATGTGACTAGTGGATTGTGGTAACCTAATGCATTTACATAAAGTGTAACTCAAAACTGAGAAACAACAAACAAACAGGGCCCAGATAACTTAGTTCAGGATCAGCGTTGGAATAGAACATTACAGTTAACATGCCCACACATCTACGTGTTTACTTGAGGCAGCAACAATGTGTAGCTGTTTTAAAAGAACTGTAACAGCATTGTGTACGTACTGTAGAGCTGACAGGCAAGGTCTGCGCTGCGGCTGTGATTGAAATAAATACACAAACAAAAGCCGGAGGTTTTATACCAGACTGAATATACACCAACCAGTGGCAGTTCTAATATAATTTGAATTCTTCCACCCCTTTAGAATCATATAGAGAACTTGCAATTACAGAATAAAGCACAACATGCTTAAATGGTTTGCATTTTCCTCTGAAACAAAATCAAGTGGTATTCATTTGTTTTTTCCATTGGTTTTTGTTTGTCCAGTCCTCTGTAAATTATTTAGATTTTGTTATTTCATTTCACACATTTTCATTTTTTCCTTTCCACTCACGTTGCGAGTCAGCCCACGTATACCCAGTCCGGCCAATGTTTGTTTTCGGTAGGAACAGTGTGAAACCGAACTTGTATTACTGGTGATTAATTGCTTACGTTAGTGAGCCTTAACACAGCTGATACAGTAACTACTGAGAATTTCAGGTGAATAAAAACTCAAACAAAAAAGGAGGAAAGGGCCTATTCCAGTGTTGTCTCCCTGGGGAAGAAGACCGCAGTTCTCCCAATTACACTGTGCACTTGCTTTCCTGCACAACTGACAACAAGGTGAGTTTCAGGGAACATCATTTCTACAGTAAAGCATAATTGGCAAATGAGAGACCCCTTGCATCTCCATTCATAATTAAGCCAATTAATTAGCAATGCTAGTTTAATTATAATTTAGGAACAAGGGGGTTTGTGAAATGTATGTCAGGGCAAACACAAACCAACAGCTGCTTTCTCTTGACTGACATGCTTTGAGCCAATAGCTCTGACCCAGAATACACTGCTGAGGTTAATGGCTTAGGTAATGATAACAGATTGCCTAAGAATAAGGCAGAGACACTGGGAGGTTTCTAAAAGTAGCTATCACTTTTTTTTTTTGTTTTGTTTTTTTAATGAGTACACGTTTTGTCAGCTACCCTCGCTTAAATACATCCCTTTTAAATGTACCTTACTTTTACTGACTTCATCGTTGCAACCCCGGGACAGGCCATTCCAAAAGGATACAATGGAAACGGACTTGACAATGTCATAAACTTAGTTTGCTTGAATTTCATAAATGATTCATTGCGGTGTCTTGTGGTATGTAAAAAAAAAGGTCTCCGCTGTGCTTCCCATCAAAAAAGCAAAGAACAAGTCTGAGTCTCAGGCAATATGTTTGAAGAAAGTGAATCTGTGTTGTTTTGGTTCCTCAGGCTGTGAACAACTTGCTGTGCTGCTAAATATTTTAAAACCTGTGTGTGTTTTTTCTTTTTTTTGCTTCTAGGCAAACAGGATGCACAGTTATTTGGTTATTCTTTCAGCTGCATCATACCCCTTACTTTCTTCAGTAATAAAATTGTGTTTTATGTTTATTTATTTATTTATTTTCACACGGGATTACTGCATCCAGTTTGAATAGGACACTTTGTTGTTGTTCCTATAAATTTATTAGTAAACCTTTGGTGTATTTCTAAGTTGTTGAGGAGTAACCCTATATGAAGTTTAGTTTTATTTTGGTTGCAAGTCATTTCGACTGAACATGATTGGTTTCATAATGGCTCAACCTGGAAAACTAAACCGTGATGTGTATTTAAAATGACAAACTTTATTGTGTTAAAAGACCGGACGGGAACCGAATATTTTACCAATGTGATTTCACATTAAAGTAGTCAAAAAAAGAAACAGCTTTTGGGTTGGTGCTTGACAACAGGTGTATATATATTTTTTCAGTTTATCTTTATCATTTCAGCATGTTTTCCCTTTTCAATTTAACACTGACCTTTTACCAAATAACAATGTGGATGGTTGCAGCAGAATTACAAACTGACATTTTATTTTTTACTTTGGTAATTTTCTTACAAACAAAAGCCAGGATTGGGTGGGGCAGTTCTTAACCTGCTTTCTAATCTTGAAATTTTTTGTTTATCTGTTATTGAGTTATTATTTATGGGTATTTTAAGCTACTCACAGCCTCTGATGTGAGTCATGCCTGCTCTTATCCTTGGCTCAAGCAACTGTGCAGCAGCAGCAAGGAATTGTAATAAGTCAACTGGCTCCTGCTGGTTAAAAGCGCAGAGCAGGGCAGCACAATCAACACAATTATTAAGTGAGTAGCTGAAAGTATGACAGCTAATGCTAATGGTCACTAAGTAATATAATTTGGTTGGAACTTATTTAAATAAGTTGCTTGCAAATACAGATTAAAAGTTGCCAGATGGAAACATTGGTGCCTCTAAATACACCCTTAACCTTGTCTTATATCAAACAAACTGCATTGTTTGTGGGTACTTTTTGATTGGGTGGCCAGGGATTCAGTGCTGCTGAGGAAGAAACATTCAGGGATAAGCAGGCTGTACCTGTCTGTTATGTGCCGGGCTCATGGGTAGGCACCACTATGCATCCTGAGTACCTGGTATTCTGATCATATCAGATCTAGGAAGCAGCTGTACAAGGGTGGACTTCCTCGATGAGCAAGGGTGATTGTCAGATGACCGCTACAGTATCAATTTTAGTTTGTTGCCTGTTTTACACTTTTGAAATTCTTCGTTTTTTGTCCAGTGTTTGCTGGTGGGATTGTAAGATGGCAAGAGATTTAACTATAGTGGGTAAAAATGATACTGAAAGATAGATAAGCAGGTAAAGTAGATAGAAAGAAAAAAAATAACTGATTGGAGTGAAATATCGAATGGAAATGTAATTGCACTATGGCAGTAGACATGGGTGCCCACTACTTTGCTATAGCAACCTGGATGATGGTGTATCTATAAAAAGCTTTATATATTTCTTTAGAGGATAAATATACCTTGCGATGTGAAGAAGAAAGAGAAAGAGTTGACCTGCTGCTGGCTCTAGTATAATGCATTTGAGTATTGCGCAATGGCTGTTGATTTACCAATTATACAACCTGAGCAAAATTAAGCTTCCTAGGTTTTTACAGGTATACAGTATGCTTAAATATGCTGTCTCTCACTTGATTGATTCCTTTTTTTGTGCAGATTGCATCCATGAGATATTGTGAAATACAGGGCTGGCATAAAGTGCTGTGACTTATCTAGCTCGGCAGAGTGCTGAATTCTGGTACTGGCACAGAACATGCCATGGGACAATAAAAAAAAAAAAAGCCCTGATGAAGAACATGGTTAATTAACTATGATGGTTAAAATCACTGAGTGATACAATGCTGAATGAGTAGGTTGAGGCTTTAAAAACTGCTCACAGTTAAATATCTGACAAGCTGCAACAGTGCCCCTTACAGGAGGCTCTCTGCATTGGTTATACCCAATGCTTACCGTCTTTCTGCAGCTAGTCAGGGTGGGTCAGGCAGCTGGTCTGACAGGCTCCTGGTTACTCCAGGCAATAGGACTTACTGTTGACAAGAAATGGGCCTTGAGCTGAAGAAATGGGAGGAGCTCAGTTGGAAATTGCTTCTGTATCCAAGACTGTATGGGATAATGCACCAAGCCTTTAGAAACATTTAAATTCGCTTTGACATGTGACCAAACATGACTTTTTAAAAATGTATTTATTTATTTTATTTTTTACTCAGAAGCAGGAGAAGTGAACATAATACTTCCAGTTCAGATTGTTCACTGAAATTAAAATATAAATCTAAGGCTTGCAGTGGCATCAAAAAAAAATATTGCTGTGCAAAACCATGCTAATATTACACAGCTCCTCTCTTGTAGTGAACCAATTCTAATGTTAGCACTGAGCAGTTTACTCCAGACCAATGGGACTTGCTGACAATGCCTTGCTCTCTTATTGTCCATAGCCATTACTCGAATCTTCCAGCTCTGACACCCAGGCAAAGGACCTTCAGGCCATTTGCATTATTCTTTGTCTTCCCATATGCGTACAGGAATGAATACGATTTGTCTGGCTAAAAAAATAACAGACTCCATTGCTAAAGAATTCATAAGAAATGAGCCTTTAAAAACATAGTGAAATGATTACAGTGGCTAAGCGCTCAAAGCATGTGAAATGCTTTTCATTACTCAACGGTAGTCTACTCTCTCCAATCCAAGATTCACCTACGCTGGGATGCTTCATTACTGCTGACTGCCTCCCGTATCGCTTTACAAAATACTTCTTCCTCATTAATAGAGATGGGCTTCATTTAGCTAAACAGGTCACATTTTCACATTCAAGGAGATTTAAGCTAACATATTGCAAATCAGTAAACACTCCTCCTTGGCTTTGGTCAGTGCTTTCATCTGACTGCATCTTAATACTCAGTGATTTACTTAAATGGGCACATGTTAACCAATTTGAATGTTAAATGTAAAATGCAAATCATGTATGCAATAACATTCCTTGGTAGCTGTTCCGTGTATTCCATAGCTTAACCTGCAGTGCACTTTGTTTCAGCAGTTGCCTCCAGTATGTTTGGATTCCCCAAGAGTCACCCGCCCCACATGAAACCCTTTCCCAGTCAAATGCACATATATGTATACACTTCATTACAAATCAGTATCGGTGCTGGAATTCTAGGTTTCGATAAAACCAAACATAGCGCTGTCACCTGCTGCACTAGCTATACTCCTCTCTGTCACTCTCTCTCTCGCTATTTTTTGACAGAACAGTCTATAGAGACGACTACTGCTTGATTTAGTGGGTTTGTTCTACGCCTCATTGCATCCAGACCCACACTATTCCCTTAGCAAACGGTCATCAAAAACAAATTATTTTTCCAGTCATTGCTGACCTTGGCTGGATCTGAATGCAGGTTATACTATATGTGGGGAAAAAGGTGATTGTCCTAATGGTAGGGTTGGTGAGTAAACCACCTAGTTCCTATTTCTACCACTGCCTGCTCTAATTCAACCTGAAGTATTACGCTTACAATAGAAATCGGCGTACAGATGGTGAACAAGTGGGGAACGGTCCAGTGAAGCAAATCACTCCTGACAATCATTACTTGGCCACAAAGACTTTTTTTTTATCCACCTAGTTGATAGTTATGGCTTTGGCTTAGGATGCTTAACTGTAATGCACTCATTTTTCCAGCAGGTAATACACTGCATTATGGAACTTTTGCAGGCATTTTCAAGAAGAGAGGGCAATGATTAATGACTATTAAAGGCAATGGTCTCTATAGGGTATCCTTGAGACATGCTTGCAGGTCAATACAGGGAAGCTCACATAGAGAAACAGCTGTACTATTTATGCTCCATGGATGATTATAAAAACATAAGAAAGTTTACAAACGAAAGGAGGCCATTTGGGCCATCTTGCTCGTTTGGTTGTTAGTAGCTTAGTGATCCCAGAATTTCATCAAGCAGCTTCTTTAAGGATCCAGGGTGTCAGCTTCAACAACATTACTGGGGAGTTGGTTTCAGAATGCCTCTCTATCTAATCTTCATTTGTGACCCCTGGTCCTTGTTTCTTTTTTCAGGTCGAAAATGTCCCTTGGTTCGACATTGGCAATACCTTTTAGAATTTTGAATACTTGAGTCAGGTCACTACATAGTCTTCTTTGTTCAAGACTAAATAGATTCATTTCTTTTAGCCTGTCTGCATATAACATGATCCTCAAAGTGTATTATGCCAGTTAACATCTGGGGGAAAAAAGCATATGTTTGGGACTGTTTAAAAGGCCAGTAGACATGTTAAAGATAAGAATTAGGAAGCCAGTCTTCCCTAAGCAACATTTGGGATTTGGGAGGATACTAAAGGTCTGAATAGTGAACCCTGCAAAGATAATGTAACAGCCTAATCTTCTGCTCCGAGTGGTTTATTGACGAGCTTGTCATGACAGTGCTTGCGTAAGAGATGTTTTTTTTCTGCTGGGAAGGAAATGGTAATGCTGTAATTTGCAACGTGATAAATGGAATGTTCTCTTTTGTTTTTATAGGGGATCTTTCCAACCAACTATATTCACTTGAAGAAGGGCATTGTCAGTAACAGTGGGTAAGTATCTTCTCTCTATTTATTTTAAAGGGGTACTAAACGTATTCTCTCTTCAGTTGTAATCCTACCCTCATTGTATTCCTATGTCTGTATCTCTTCATAATTGATTATGTTTTTAAATCTTCTGTAAGAAGATTAAAACAAATTTGCGAACCTGAAAAATGTTAACCATAAGAGATAGATGAGAATAGCAAAGAACCATTATGTTAGATTTGGTAACCAGGTATTGTTTGCCTGAACACTGTAGACTGTTGGGTTCTTTGGTGTGTTCGTATTATGGACGTTTTATTGACTTATCTAATAGCACTGATCTGAGTCCAGCAACAACTTGCCCCAGGACTACAATACATCATTTGCCATCAATTTGTAGAGACCATTATTCTGCTTCCATCAGGCTAATACATAAACTGTTGTGACTTGCTTAGTAAAAAGACTCGTAAAAAGACTAAAAAGTAGATTGTTAAGTAAGTCAATCCTCGAATATGCTTTGACTGTAAAGTGAGACATATAACTTTTGGGGATTCTGTAGTGCTTTGGATTGACGAGTGGCTTGTTTGACGAATGTTGTTGTTAAGATAAAACAGATCCAAAAAGCAACGTGTCTCTAAGTAGTCATAAATAAAGAGACAAAGACGTGACATATTTTGTAAAATGTTACAGATAGAGAATTTGCCTTTTAAAATAGCCTCTGATGTTGGTTTTCATTTCAAATTCAGACATTCCCAATTGTTTGTATTGAATATTCTTATCATTCAGAACTGTCCACAAAGTTTTTTCTTGAAGTAGATCCTCTTTTTTCATAAAACGACCATTGTTGTATAAGCTTGTGACTAGAGGGTGGCAAGGAACATCTTCATTAAAAATATTTATCTGGGTTTAATCAATAACTAAAAAATAAATACATCATCGTTTAGAAAATGAAAGGCTAATTATTTTTGTGCCACAACTCACAAAAACAACTATGCTCATTATATATTCAACAAAGTAATATTTTTTTTATGCTATTTCAGTAATTATAAAAACACACTAAAATTTTAGTTGAATGAACCACACTATGTAATCAAAAATTGCATTTGGTCTTCAACTAATACAAATCCCTTCACTGAATCAATAGCTTTGCTTTATCAAAATGAAGGTATTCAGACATCATCACATTTTTTTCACTGTATATACACATTGATTAATTAACACAGTGATTCAAAATAGTAAAAATAGTGTTCTTAAAGTAGAAACAATTAATTTCTAAATACACTGGTAAAAAAAAAAAAACATATAGATAGATAGATATGGGCAAAAGATTTGCATCCTCTAGAATTTAAAGATTGACAAGTAATTAAAAAAACAAAACTATATGAATATAATTTAGATATTTTATTTAACATCATGTAAACAAAGAAACTACAACACGATATTGCAAAAGTCTACTGGAATCCATAATAACAGTACAGTAATTCATGTTGAGTTTTCAAACTTCTACTGAGAATTCTACTAAAAGCATTTTAGATGTTTTAAACATTCAGTTTTATAAATTAATTTTATCTTAATTAGTATATTAAGGAAGATAAAGGTAGTAGGTACTGATTTATTTTGGTGTCATTAACATGATCGATAATTAAGTATTTGCCCATTTTATCCAGAGATCCTTGCTGTTTGTACATCTTTTGAAGATGGTGTTGAAAGCAGCCTCCAAAGACTGCATGTGACTGCTAAACTGTTAACTCAGTGTTTTGTCTCCCCTTTGATATTAAAATACAGTAAATCTGCTCCACAGGGAGTAGGTTGCTCTACTTTTAAAACAAACACAATGAAAGAGGATTTAATTTTTTTTTTTTTTCAATCCTTAGGCATTAGTTTGAAATACAGCTGATTTTAAATCTATTCCACCCCTAATGTTTAAAGTATTTATACCCATCTAATATTACCCTTTATTTCTCCTTCCCTTGTTATAGAAGAGTTCAGATCTAACTGTCAAGATAATTTTCTGTTTCCAACCAGTAGAGCTTACCAAAGTTACTGAACCCTGAAAGCTTCAACCAGGGAACTTTTCTGAATTGACTTATGAGTTTAACTATGCCCAGATAGAATGATATTTGAAACTACCAAAGGATAATCAATCATACTAACAAAAATCTACTATTTCATGGTGGGAACACCTGTAATATGGTGTTTCTATATCTATGGCAGGGGTAAGTTACTGTCATACATGTTGTCTTATAATAAATCACCCCTGTGAGGTGGAACTTTTGTGTCAAGCCACCAGTACTTTAACATTAGATACGGCATTTGCCTTACATTGTGCCCCCAGGGAGTCTTTGTATTTGTTCACAAGACCTCCATTTCTTGTTGCATTGCTGTCAAAGCAGTAGTAACTGTCCCTGTTCTTAGAAGAACAAGTATGTTGCCAAGTTTTAATTAATATTGTGAAGTTTCAAAGGAAGTGAAATTACGATTATTTACTGTTTCAAAGAATCCCTGGGTGGCATTCCCGGCTCTGAAAAGGTTGCCATTAGCATTTTTTTGTGGCTGTTTATGGTCTCTTGTGTGTTGTGAAACTCCAAGGTCACCCAAGTTTTATTTTTCTGTTTGTTAGAATAATCGGTTAAGACTCACACTTCAACCTCCTTTCCTCCCTGCCTGGCTAGTTTCTGCAATCGTTCCCCCATGCCTTGCACAGTGTTTTTAGTGAAGCACACCCCAGTATTGTTTGGTATTATGTATACTGTATACCTGCCGTTCTTTGTTGATCAGTAGCACAATTGCCTGGGTTTCCTCTGATTCCATGTGACGGAAGCATAATGCAGTTAGTAGTACTGTTCTTACGGTGCTGCAGAATTCAATTTAGCTACTCGAAAGTAACAGAGCTGCATGTCCAGAAATTCCACAGAATGACTTAAGACATAATGTGAGCTCTCAATAGCTGCTGCATCAATTTAAATGAGTTTTATAAAAAGAATGAGAAATTGTAGTTATCGGCTTATGAATCACACGCTGTAGAGAATTGTATTTTAAAGATTATATTGTATCAGAAAGTGCATGCCACTGGGTCTATATTTTCAAAGGGTACCATTATAGAAAAATTTTAATACTTTTTTTTTCAGTTCCAGCACTCAGAGTTTCTAATATTATTGTTAAAGCTGCAGTAGTTGATCTTGTACATTTAGCTGTATCAACAAGTTTGAAAAAGCCAGTTATCCCAGTGGGGTAGTATACATGCCAAAAGGTTCACAAATGTGTTTTTTTTATTTTTTAAATTATTATTATTGTTTTACATCCATCAGCATTTGATTTAGAATTATAGAGTAAAATAATAAAGCAGAAGTATTTGGTTAGCACTCTTGCTTGTCGTTACCTTATAATACCTGTTATGCAAATGGTATTAACTAAACTACGGTCCTCTCATCAAAGATTTTGAATATGTTGAGTAAGCTTTAGCTTTCCCTGTTGAAGTCAATGCAAATAACTGATCAATTTTTGACTTGATAAGTTGCATGAAATATATTTGACCCATGCGATCTCAAAAAATAGTTTGAACATATTAAGCATATTGTTAATTTATAGGTCTGTGTCGAGATCTATGTAGTTGACAATATAACAGCACTGACCATAAAGACACTAGCCAAAAGTTGATTGGATTTTTAAGGACCTTGGTTAAATATAGCCAGTTTAGCACCATTTTATTGTAATTGTAGTATTATATTGAACATTGCAATGTACAGGATATCTATTATGTGCATAAAGGCTGCACTATCTTTATCTAAAAAGTTGTGGCAAAATAGGGTATTTCACATATTAAAATCACAGCACTGCAACATAGGCTGAAATACCACAATCACAAGAATACTAAGAACACAAATATCACAGCCACTGGGACCCAGTTGCTAAAAATTGCAATTAGATTGGCCAATGTACTTTGAATGAGCTCAAATGAATTGTTGATTTGCAATAATGCAGTTAAACCTACAAAACATGCATGCTATAATTATGGAAAATGCTAAATGACCCATTTAATTTAATTTTTGTTTTTGTACTATGTAATATTTACACCACATGTGAACGTTCTTAAAAACACATTTCTAACCTGGTTTCAAATCCCATTCTGTGCCTCTTTTGGTATCATTCTCTACTGCAGTTTCTGACACAATCAGCTTGTTATATACTGTGCTCAGTCATTATACAGTCTATACTTAGATAGGTCCATCACCTGCTGGTGCAAATTAATTGCTGGTTAAATGAGAGGGACAGATATCCGAGTGCATGTACTGGGCACTGTTGGGGTCTGATCATTGTCATTATGACATCTGTTTGCATGTAACTGTAGTTGGGAGCTGTAATTAAGAGTGGTGGTATTACAAGGGAAATGGGATCTTCAATTATAACTGGTGACATGCAATAAAGGTTTGTGTTATAATTAGGCTTGCTACTATTACATTTTTTGCCAAATCGACGATTAATATCGACATTTATTTTAGAAAGAATTTACCAGGTTTTTTTTATATTTATTTTTAAATTCAAGCAGAGAATGGGTGAAATCAAACTTTGGTTAAAAACAAACAAACAAACAAACAAAAAACATGGCAGGGTTTTTATGCCATTGAGAAACGTCTCATTTAGCGAAGCCCCTTTATCATATTCAACATGCATACATTTTAGCGTACAGTTTAGCGTCTGAGTTTATCAGTGTTAGGGGACGATAACTTGCACAAGATGTGGGATCTTTATCTTTTTCAGTAGTAAAGATATGATAGCAGTATTTACATATGATAGCAGTATTCAATAGCATTTTACATCATATCTAGTAAGAGGGGGCCCAACTGAGACCAAAAAGTAAGAACAAATTCAGGTAGAATACCACCAATACCAGATGACTTCCCCTTTTTCATGTCCTGCACCACATCTTTTAGCTCTGCTAGGGACAATGGTGCTCTCTTCACTGCTGAATCATTAGCTGAGAGCCGTGGCGATTGGAGATTTTGGAGAGATCGTAGACATTTTTCCTTATCATAGCAAATATCAGAGCTGTACAGTTTAGAATAAAAGGAACGGAATGCAGAGTTTATTTGAGAAGGGTCTGACAGTATCTCTCTCCCACGGTAGATTTAACTGCTAAAATGTCCGTGAAGCGCTCATTATTGCAAAGCCTTAGAGCAAATAAATGACTGGTCTGCTCCCATTAAAGTAATAGTTTTGTCTGGCTGTATGGATAAGAAATTCCACACACTGTCTGATAATAGATTCAGTTCTTTTCTTGTAAGATTAAGTTCAATCAAGTTCAGAAAAAGGGTTTTGTTGATCATGTTCTAAAAGTGCCAATTTAGTTTCCAATTCATTGATTTTATTAAGCCGTGATTTGCTAAGTTTCAAGGCAAATAAAGTGAAATTGTCTTTTATAAATCCCTTAACTGAATCCCACAAAATATGGAGATCATCAACAGAACCACAATTAAAACTAAGGAACTCCTCCAATTCGGAGTGAAACATCATTAAAACACCAGCGTGGGGCTCTAGTTGAGGTATCAGAGAGGCAACAGCTTAGCGATATGTACTTCAGAGAAAAGGGTCCTTGACGTGAATATATAATCAAACATAGAAAAAGATTTGTGTCTTGGTGAAAAAAATGAAAATTCTCTAGCAGAGGGATTAAGTACACGGCAAACATGTACCACCCCTAAATCGCTAATTTGACTCTGTAAAACAGATGGTGCTAAATGCTGAGATCCCCTTCTTGTAAACCCGATCTATCAAGGGAATGATTCATTACCGGATTCATGTCACCACCAAAGATTAAACAAAAGTCAAGCAATTCTAGCAGTAATTTAGTCAGTGAACTAAAAAATCCTCCATCAATTGTCGTCGGAGCGTAAACTGAAACAAAAACTCTCCCAACTCCAACCCCCCCCCCCCCCCCCCCCCCCCCCCCCCCCCCCCCCCCCCCCCCAACCCCCCCCAAAATAGTAATCTGAAGGTTATGGAGTAATACAATCTGTGCACCCATAGATTTGCTTTCTACAGAAGAGAAGGCTGCTACAGAACCTCGTAAAATTTATTCACTAGCCTAGGAATGTCTTGCTTTTTAAGGTGGGATTCTTGAATCATGAAAACATCTATCTTTTTCCTATGCAAGAGATCCAGACAGCCAGTATGTTTCGTGGGAGAATTTAGGCCTTGCACGTTCCAGGAAATATTAGTCATAGGAATAAAAAATAAGTTAATAAGTGTCAGTAGCAAACAAGCAGTGTATCGCATGGGAAGTCCGGGCATAGAAAAAGACAAAATAATATTGAACGATAAGACAATATTGACTCTCATGAAGTCCCCTCCCTTCCTCCCCGGTATGTAGCCACCCCTGCCCCCCACAACTAAGACCAGAACAAATATAATACATCCCCACAAAACCCATAACATGGGTCCGGATAAGAACAGACCCTCCCCGAAGGTTATTGTGCCTACTTCCATCCTCCATATCGGCCATTTTCAACAACAGTTTATCGACCCTGGATTTGTAGGTTTGCAGCTTTTGTGTTGTCAGCCACCAAAGTACTGACGGCAGGTAGTTCCTTTTTAAAAGTCTTGAAATCAAGAGAGAAGGCCGAAAACTCTTTCTACGGAGGTCAGTTTGGATTCAGTGTTCTGCCCCATTTCTTCAAATCGAGTAAAGTGATGCTCAAAATAGTGCCGATTCTTTTCCATGCAGGCCTCTACAATGGCGGCCGTGTCAGAGTCCAACTTACATTTTTCACCCATACTTGGTGATGAGAGCTGGGCTGAGGACCTTTTCTTCTGATTATCTGGCATTGCACGACGTTTCAGAAGTTGAATAAGGATAAGTTAGGTAAGGTATAGAAATGTAATTCGAATAATAAACAAAATAGGCGAAGGGAAGCAAAGACTGAAAATCACTACCATCACTACTGCCATCACTACCAGCAGGTCACATGATCCAAGGAGAAATTCCTTTTGATGTCTGCTGGCACTATGTTTGTCTGTGTAGCCCTTGCCATTGTCCCTCACCTTTCATGAGAACAAAATTCACAACTAGCTCAAAACAGACCATCGTTACTAATGTGTAACACATAATAATCATTTACTAGCATTTAAGAATTATCTAGTAAATTGAAGCCCATCTGAGGGACGTCCAGCCTGTTCCCACTGAGTGAAGATCAGAGGTCCTGGACCAGAGTCTGGAATGTTAATTACATGGTGGCTGAGTTTTGAAAACAAAAACAGGCCAATAATAACGGATTATGGAACATTGCAGTACAAAGGAACCCAGTCATCTAAATCTAGTAAAGTAGTAGATAGCAGTTGGCTCTGTTGGTGTTTTTCAGCATGGCTGTAGGTGACACAGGCAGTGCTCAAAGCCCAACGTGGGGATTCAAGCTCTTTTCTGTTCATACAGTCCATGTTCATTCATCAGTCCTGCATTGCAGTGCTGTTGCTAAATAGCCCAGTGGTAATTATTTTCAACTTGTATTTTACTTGGTGCCTTTCTCAATGTACACACATTAAAGTCATAAGGTATATTATTGATCACTGTCCTACTGTATTACAACATGAAGAAGAAGTAGTTATTGGTAGGAGTACAATTATGTGGCACCTATGAAACATAATAACATAGATTCTAGAAATGTATGCTGAGGTGTTGGTTTCTGAATTTTTATGCAAGTTTGCCTCACTGGTAATCCTGTGGGGTCTTTAAATACAATGCTGGTTGTTATACATTGTCAACAGATGGTATTGGAAATTCAAAAGAATAATTCCAAAATGAAACACATTGTTGTGTTATCCAGTGCAGCTTGCAAATGTAATATCATTCAATGCAAATACCTCCTGCTAAAACATTGAATGCCCTAGTGGGACATAACTGTAGTACATTTGGTTTAAATTGTTTCCTCTTGTGGGTAACTCTTGCATTATCCTGCAGCCATGCATCATGGTCTATATTTATCAAGCATGCATGTGCAGTTATTCCCTTCTAAACTGTGCGTACGCATATTCAGACAGAAAGTGTGTTATTTATGAGCGCAGACTTTACGATCATTGCCTTGTTACAATGTTGCCATTATTATTATTGTTATTGTTAGTATTTATTTATTTGTTTATTTACTTATCAGTAGGCTCCCATATCCACTGTTACAAAATATCACAGTTCAAAAACATGCATGTTTTAATGCATTGCTTTTATATGGCTACATGTACCATATATGGATTTAAATGTAGATGTCCATGTGTGAATAACTTTAGTGACACTGAGATTTATTATCACCTGTTACTTAGAAACGTGCATACGAGTGTGTAATGGGGATTCTTTACATGTGTGAGTCGTCACTGAATAATACTGAGGCAGACACAAAGCATTGGGTGTTGACACAATGCACAGGCGCGCAGATTTAATAAAAACACAGATACTGCCACTAGGGTACCAGCAATGGTAGCCCTATTGTCAGATTTAGTAAAGGAAACAAAACAAAGCTAAAAAAAAGTGTCACACAAGGCGAGCGCCTGTCCCACTAAAAGGAACGTCCCGCTCCAGAAACCTACGACACTACACAAACCCTCTTTATTCTCTTTAGGATCCCCTAAACTGACCTACTTCTGGGCCAATGGAGTCCCGGCATCCTCACCGCGACTCCGGCTTCTTCAAACGGCCTTTTCAAACAACCTTAGCTTGGCAATGCCTTCACGAGCACCATCTTGCAGTGGAAGTGTTTCGTGTGCTACTCCCCACAGAGTGGATGCTGTCCTCCTCGATGTCAACACAGCAAGCTTTCACTCAGCACCCGTTTGTATGGCTGTGGCCGTGCAGTAGCCTCAAGCTGTGACTCAGACACTTTTAGGACCTCCCTATCAATTCAGCACCAGGCGAGTCTACCGGCTCAATTCGTTGCTTAGCAACGCATCTCCTTTTGCACGTCACATCTGCTTCCATAAAGGCACACATGCACTCAAGAATCAGCGACAGGGTCTTCAAGTCACAGAGTGCCTTACACAAGATTAATAAAACTGGATTTAATTATGCGTGCGACTTCTAAATTTTGTGTACGAACAAATCAAGTTATTTAATCATGCACAGATGATAAATATAGGCCCAGGAGTTCAGGCTTGCTCAAGTGAGGAAGTTTACTGAATCAAACAGTAGGTACTGTTGATGGAAAATCACAGGGAATTGAAGTTCTCCCGCAAAGACTGGGACATTTAAATAAGAGATTAGTTCCGAGAAATTAACAGAATTGAAACTGGAGCAGATGCTGTTTTGGTAAAAATTATGATTGCACAAGATAGTTTCTTTGATTACAACAGGGTATTGTGCACCTCTGCTAGAAATCTGATGATACAGAATACTGGTGTACTGTTCCTAACCCTTTTAATAATAGTACACTGCAATTCTATTGAGGGGTTCCTGCAACATGATAAACCCCAAGACTAAAGCCAGATTGGTTTATCAGCGTCACCAGAACACAAAATGGGATTATAATCAGTACAAATGTGGGTGTATTTTATTTGCAATGCAGAAAATTAATAATATAAAATCTGGATACATTTTAGGTCTTCACTTACAATATTACCAGTGGTCTCTGAAGTTCTTTATTCTCTTCCAGTAATGTGGACAAACCAGACAGATCTGGAGTAGCTCCACATGCATCCATGCCAATACCATACAGATCAGTACTTGGGCACTGCATACTACCACTACAGACTCTTGGCTAAGATAAAGTATATTGCTTCTGGGCCATTTGGCAAAGATCAGTGGAATCTGGTGTGTCCATAGCCAGTAATCAGAGAAGGCAAGGTAAAAGAAATGGAATAAGAACAGTTTTTTTGATGGATTAAAAAAATAAAAAATACTACCTCAATGCATCTTGTTGGTTGACAATATGATTGTGTCACAGCTGCTTTTCTGAGAGTCACTATGATGTAACTCTGCTGGGATTACAGGCTAAGCATAACTCCATGCTCCTCCATGGTCATTCAGTTAAACCTTTCAGCCCTCTATGAGGTGTTAAAACTCCTGATAGCAGTATTACAGTTTGAGACACTGTTCAAGGAATAATTCTGATTTATATGTTCAGGGCTTTAAATCTGGTCCTCAATCTTTCAATGTAATATCGCTATACAACCTTAAGGAGAATCTAAAGTTAAATTGGTACTTAGAATAGAACAAGGAGTAGGAAATATGACAAACCACGTTGAGATAATTAGTCCATAGTCTCTGGTAATTCCCATAGTTGGAAATCGAGATATTATGTACATTCGTTCACCCAGTATGCCACACCTACAGTACAAGTCTGCATTAATGAGATTATTTATCACAGTTATTAAGAGATTCTGATTATAAATCTAGTGAAATGCTTATCCAATTATGTCGAAATTTACCAGGACTTTTTTCAGGAATGTCTGGAAATGTCCACAGCACTCAACGGCTGCCTGTGTTTGCAGCTCTTGCATTGTAGCCTGACATTACATTTCCTTTGATACATAAGAGCAGACTAGCCTCCCGTGTGCATTCATATTAAAGCATTAGCATTCTAATTCTAACCAGTGTGTGCCTGATATTTCAATCAGTGGCACACTGATTGAAATAATCTGTTTTAGCAATGACAATCCAGTGGACTTGCTCATGCAATTGTAATGAAACTTTCTCTGGGCGTTCATAAACACAAGGTCCCTCAGTCCCAGGTTTCATTAAACTTTACATGGTCTTAATGACCTACATTCACAGTATGTAGAATATCTTCCAATAACATTTAGATTGTGGATGAGCAATTTAAACTAAATCTTGTTTTATGGAAATTGCATTGATATCTGTTGTGATAATCTATTATATGGCATGAATGTAAAGCTGTGGCCAAAAGTTTTGCATCACACTGTAGAATTAACTAATTTTGACTTAATAAAGTCAAATGAAACCTGCTGAATTATGTTACGTTAACATATTGTTACATACAGCTTCAGAGTTTTCCATATGCTTGACTTAATGTGACATGAGTTGCTGTACTACTATTATGGCTTCCGGTAGACTTTTGCAATATGATTACATAATGTTAAACAAATGGTCTAAATGATGTTAGATTTAATTGTGTTTCAATCCTAAAATTCTAGGTGATGCAAAACGTTTGGCCATAGCTTTAGGTCTTATAACTCTAACATGAATTGAAGTTTTGAGGCTGGTTTCACTAACCTGGGATGACATTACCTAAAGGTACATTGGGAAGTCCCAGATTAGTGCAAACCAGAGTTTTGTCAAACCAGCCGATGACATCTGCCATGGATGAGACATTTTTCCCATTAAAGTGTTAATGTGATAGTCTTACAGATTTATACATAGAATTGGTGTAAGTGTGGTCTCCGTGGTTTCTCGTCTACTCTCTGACCACTCCCTGTGGTGTACAATGAAAGAACGCCTGCTTTGGATGAAGAGAACACAGAAAAACTAGGACATCTCTAAGATTTACAAAACATAAGACCTGATACAATCTATGTATTTAATGGAGGGATTTAAAGGGACGCTGAATTTAAATATTGAAGAATAGAAAGATAAAACTAAGATGGAGAACAGTAATGAGATAGGAGGCAGAGTGATTACAGATGAGATAACAGTAGACTAGAAAGATTGTCCTAGGTAAATGAAGGTAAACAAATCTTGACAAAGTGCAGTTAAATAAATATTTAATCCTGTTAATGCAGAGACAACATTTGAATTATTCGTCAGCGAAGTACTGTTTGTAAATGATTATTATTATTTACAGATTCCTTGGGCATATTAATTAGTCAGTGACATTTATTTTGTATGTGTATGTTTTTAAAATACCTTGTTGCATCCGAAATTGACAAAAGCAGAGTTGACCATTATGATATTTATTGGAGTTGGGTCAAACAGATCAAAACGTGCTCTCGTCACTACACCAGTGGTGCACATTATAAACAGAAAATGACATTAATGTATTGGAGGCCTGTTCTTAACAATCAGGCAATTAATTTGTAACAAATGCATCTGGAACTGTTCCAAATACTAAAAGGATGATAATCCAATTGTAAACTTATTGTAAGTGCCCAAGTGTTGCTGAAGTGATAAGCTTGTTGTTCCTTTTGTCTCATTCCAGGCAGTATGAGACAGTGGCCCTGCTGGAAGACTCGATTGTGACTGAGGTGACATCCACTCTGCAGGAATGGGCCTTTCTGTGGAAGCAGCTGTATGTGGTGAGTACCGGGCCAAGGGTGCATACAGCCATCCAGATATTAGTTATGAGTAAGCTGTACACCTTTTGATTCATTTCTTCATAGCCAAGCTCTGTACAGGAATCAGTGCTATTGGAAATACCAATATCTTCATAATTGATTTTCATGTTATACTGTATGTCTACAGAGGCCAAGTTTTCCTGAATAAACAGTCTTGTAAAAATAACTATGGCCATGGTAGCTTTCATGTAGGGCACTCAGAGGGCTTGGAACTTGTGTCCAGTGAGACCTTCTCTTCTCTCCAGGTGGACAGTGCATTTGTTCTTATGTCAAGTTTGCTGCCATTTTAACCAGTCTACAATTTTGAAACATTTGAGACCTACTGTACAGGTCCGCTGAAGGAGTGCTTTGAGGCAGGAGTCATAGAAAGTTTGATACATTTTAAATGTTTGGGGAGTAAAGGTGATTATAATGTCTCCCTGAAACCCAACAATATTTCATTTACTAACTTGGTTCACCTAGCAAGACCACTGGACTAGGTTGCAATGCTAAATCCTTGTTTTAACCCACCAACCAACCCCAGCTGACCGAAACCCTAGATCTGCTTACACTGAAAATCCCAAAACACTTGGGGTTTAGAGGGGCGCGACTTCTCTGCATGACCTTTTAAAACTTTGCCCATGTATACAGCATCACAGAAGCCAAATTTTCCTGCAATGACACTTGACCTGTGGAATAAAGAGAGAGAGAAAAAAAAAAATCTGCTTTTTTGTGTTGTAAGTTGGCTTTTCTTCTGTATCATTTGATACCTAGTTGCTGCATGGCTTGCTGTCATGGTGTGGCAAAGTGCCCGCCTCTGTGTGTATTTTGTGTTGTGTGTTAATGTTGGTGTATAGTCACTGGTACACGGGATATAAACGGGTCGGTGTAACATGAGTGTTTAAAATGTATATTTGTATTTAGGCACAAGGATTGCACAGCACTTCACGTGCAGGTAAAATGTAATATGTGAGCACGGGGAATTGCACTTTATTAATTCACATGCAGTTGTACCGCGACTCCAATTGAATGATTGATTAGCAATTGAGTCTTGGTACAGCTGCATAAAAGCAGCATGTTTTCACTCACTCAGGGTTGTGTGTTCGGTGAGTAGAGAATGAGATTGGAGACGGAGGTAATAATAAAATAATAACGTAAAGTAAATCATAAATTCAGCTCACCGTGTTTGTCTGTGTAGTTCGTTTTTGTTTGTCTTTTTGTTTTGGCAACCAGTGCTGTGTCCTGTTTTTGTCCTGTTTTATTTTATAATAATAAACTGTGCAGCAGCACATCCATTTATCATTTCCTCTCGCAGTACTGTGTGTTTCTTCTGGTCTGACGTCCCCACTACAACCGTCTTTGTCACATGTTGTGTCAGAACCGGGACAACAGCACCTCCAAAACTCAGGCCAGGAGGAGTACTGAAGAGAAAAAATCTGTATTGAAGGGCAATGGCAGAAGACACCTTCAGGCTGAGGGACTGGATCCAGGACAATGCTGGGCTGGAGGCCCAGTCCATGCCCATAGCCATCGGAGTTCTGTGGCTGATGGACAGGGAGCGATGGGAGATGTATTAGAGGGAACACACCCCAGACTCTCTGGAGGAAGGTGTGGAGTTGGTCCTCTGCTACCTGGAGGCAGCTATAAACAGAACAGCAGCCCAGGTAGCAGCTTCTTCTGCCTCCATCACCTTTTCCTGCCCGTGAGGTAGAGCCGCACCAGTCCCCTGCCAGTGAGGGAGAGCCGCACAAGTCCCCTGTAATAAGGGTAGACTACACACCGCTCCCACCTCCGCCACCAGGAGACTACATGCCGCTCCCACCTCCGCTGATGGAGACTACACGCTGTTCCCACCTCCGTCGCCAGGAGACTACACGCCACTCCCACCTCTGTCGCCAGGAGACTACACTCCGCTCCCACCTCCGTCGCTAAATGGCTAAAGTGCCACAATATTTATCTTGTACAGTTGATAATGTTAAGTAGTCTGTTCTGTACACACACACTGAAATACACAAAGGTTAGTATAATACCTCTGTTTACAAGCTTGCTAAATAGTCAACCTTCCAACCCCAAAAAGCTGCTTGAAAATGATTGAGTTGGATTGTTGAAATTCAACTTTAAACAGCAATATTAACATCCCCAAGTACCCTTTCTTTGTGTGTATCTCAGAGACACATACTGAAAACAGGGTATGTGTAAACAGGAACTGGAACATATTTTCAATTTTTCTGTTTGCTGCATTCCTTTTTAGCACATCAATACATGTTCATGTAATGAATTAATATATAGTGGCCTAGATTCCGTGAGTATGCAGTGCATTGAGTTTGGTTGGTTCTATAAAGTTGTCAGGGTAAGGAACAGCAGACAGCAGTTAGTCTGTACCCATGATAACCTGTTTCAATCTCTTTTTATGGTATCAATCACTGTGTAAAGTCATCTCAAAACCATATGGGACACTGTGAGGTTTGGACCAAACTTCCCATTTCTGCCTCCTGTGCTGTTCTGTTTCCCTGCAAGATCTTGATTTAAGTGGTGTTGTTGTTTTCCTACTTCTATTCACATGATGTTTAGGATCATTAATCGCCCCATTGTAATATAAGTGGTATCTATTTCATTCACTGGATCGTTTAGCACCTCAGACAACAAAGATAAGTAATGCATTTCTTTGTAAAAACTGCACATGTTCTGTATCAATTTAGACTTAATATTAAACAGTGTTATACTGTCATGGCTATTATCACGGCAGAAATCAGAATGTGTATAAATATCACTGTACCTGTTACTGGAATCTGGAAAATGCAGTAACATAAACGGAAAACAAAACAACAATAAACAAATACTATATGAAAAACAATCCATAGATCCTGCAAGTCATAGTACCTGATTGTCAGGTATCATGTAGAAGCATAGTAGAAGAAAGTCACACGTTGGCTTTTTTCTTGGAAAATAATACTCCTCCTTGAATTTGTGTCACTATGCAATATGATTTAAGGAGAGTGCAGTAATAATACTGCACTTTCAACCACATGTATACTTTCCTAGTGAGCTTGTGTCATAGATATTGGTTCTATTTATGTATTCTTTTTTTATATGTATATGTACAGAGAGAATTAAAGAAACTCTATGGACACATCCCGAGGGTGATACTTGGGAACCACTTTCCTCGATGAGTGTGATTTGTTATGTTTCTTTTTCACATGGATGGAAATCTGGATGGTCATTTATTTCAAACCATGTTCTGTCTCCTTTCCAGAACACCAACACCAATAACAACTAGCTCAGTGATTCTGTGTTTATAATCACACTTTGAGATCATGGGGTCTATTACAATTATTTAAATAGTATTGCCCTTAAACTTGTGACCCTGTATTGCATTGTGTGCTGTTCTTGCTAGTGGGCGTTTGCTGATTTTTTTGCAATCAATAGCAGAGTATACTGTAGAACAGAATGTTCTGAAAACATATAGCATGAATATGTGTTAAAAATCCATGTAAAGGAACCTTTTTCCCAAATCAATGAATGGCCCTTTATAGTGTGATTGCCTCAGAGGGAATTGATTTATTCATAATAAAATGTGTTAATATGGTCAAATGTACAGCTATGTTCAAAGTTTTGCATCACCTAGAATTTTAGAGCTGAGCCTATGTGAACATAATTTAGATATTTTATTTAATGTCATGTAATAAAATAAACTACAAAATGATATTGCAAAAGTCTACCGGAAGCGGTAATAGAAATACAGTATTTCATGTTAGATTTTGAAATGTCAGGGCTCCTGAGTGGTACAGTACATCCAGTAAAGGCCAACCGTGGATGGGAGTTCCCAGGGGGCGGCACACGATTGGCCGACCGCCGCCTGTGGGGAGGGAGGGTTTTGGTTGGCCAGGGTGTCCTCGGCTCATTGTGCACCAGCGACCCCTGTAGTCTGGCCGGGTACCTGCAGGCTTGCCTGTAAGCTGCCCAGAGCTGCGTTGTCCTCCAACGCTGTAGCACAGAGGTGGCTGCATGGTGAGTCTGCAGTGTGAAAAGAAGCGGCTGGCTGACAGCACACACTTCAGAGGACGGTGCATGTTCGTCTTCACCACTCCCAAATCAGCGCAGGGGCGGTAGCAGTGAGCCGAGCTGAAATAATAATTGGATATTCTAAATTGGTAGAAAATAATACAAAAATAATTGGTGACTACAAAATAAAAAAAATTAAAAATGAAATGTCACATAATTCAATTGTAACTTTTTTGTATATGGAAAGAATATAGAAAAATATTTAGCAGGTTTCATTCGATTTTATGAAGCAAAATTAGTTCATTATTTAGGTAGATACAAAACTTTTGGCCACAGCTGTAAGTGGTATAGTTCTACAGTAAGTACTAATTTTCACAGGCAGTGTCTATATACATGTACCAGTTAAAGTATATCATGCTTCAGTTCTTTATAAGAAGACTGAGTATACTTGCCTGGGGCACTTTGGGCTGATTTACATAACTGAAGCAGCGTTGGATTCACATTATTTGATTTTTATTGCACCACTAAATTGTGCTTCACAGTACTACAAATCAAATACAAACCACACCATAGCTTCCCTAAATGAAAATGATCACAAGGGCAAATTGGCTCATTTCTTGTAAAAATGTTATACCGTATATTAATTAAAAAAGATTAAAAAAAAAATAATAATAAAAAAAAAAAGCTAGAACCTGATGGGAATTTATAGCTTTCCATTTAAAATGTGATACTGAGTTTAGCCATTTTTAGAGTCCTTTAATTATGTTTAAGGGGCTGAGAACAATCTATATTGAAGATGTTTAACATTTTCTCCCATGTCCAAAAGATAAGAATGATTCAGTGAACTACATTTCTAAAAAAAACTACTGCACTAGCAAATAGCAGGTAGAAATAGAAACCATTGTTCATAAAAACATTGAGAAACATTCCAAGTTAACCTGCCCCTTTCCTTTCTGATGCCTTTGCGCACCAGCAACTTTCTGGTACAGCAGGCCTCAGCTGTTCTATTTGTTTAGTTTTGAAGGTCTTAACCCTTAGAGCGCATGTCTCCTTGCTAGCATCTACATTTTTTTAATTTTGTTTGTTTTGTTTGCCCTGCAAGTAGCTTTGTTTACTGACACATGTCATGCGTTCTGAGGAACACAAATAAATCAAGCATACGGAATAAACAGTTGATCCGGTGTTGGTTCTGGAAACATGGAATTAAACATTGATCCAGGTTAGAGTGGCCTGAGCAACAGACTGTAAGTGACCTAAGTTATCTTCCTGTTCATTTCCATGGTTTTTATTCTCCATTCTCAACCACAAGGATGAGTGAGTGTTTAGAGGAGTTAGGCGAGCAGCTAATACGGCTCCAGCATCTGCTGCTTGGCACGACAGTGTTTGTAATGGCTAGATAGCTTCCTGTGCATGGTCATTTGTTGTGAGGTTCTAGTCCTACTCTAAAAACAGAAAACTACTGTTTTATAGTACTTACACCACTAATGTGACGTTTATACCCTAATAATATTTTTAATATCTGCAGGTGGGTTATACATTATTTACTATTTTGTGTCAAAGCAGCATCTTTTAAAGTTGTTTTGGGGGCAACAAATAATAATAATAATAATAATAACAATAATAACAATAATAATGGCTAAAAGTACTGAATATGGATGTACAGTGAAGTTCGCTAAAGGATATGTCACTTCTGTGTATACTCACTCTTATAAAAGTTTACCACAGTAAATCTGCAGCTTTCCCATGCTTTGCCTGTGGTTGTACTACGCACTTACTATAGCTTGCCATGGTTTGCCATGTTTTTTTTAATCAACCTTACCATACCCCTCTGGACTTTTCAATGCTTTATTACAATTTGCTATGCATTTACTTTTGAATGGGCAGCGTCATGTGTTTTCCTTTGAAGATATTATATAGTTGGAAATTAGCCCGCTGCTATGTTAAACAATAACTAAACAAAGTATATAAACTAGAAGACTGTTTCCATATGGGAGTGCCTAATTAGTTTCAACCCTGAAGATGAGACCCTGATGGTCAAGGCAGCCCATACTGTACAAGCATGGCTGTAAGTACTGTATCAGTGCATTGTACCCGATAGTGAGCATGTGGGAATTAGAACCTGGTTAACTTAGATTAGCCTCGTCAATAAAATGTGTCTTTAAATTAAGAAGCGTTGTTTACCAAAAATGCTACCACTACATTACATAAAATGTAGCAGTTTTGTTGAATCGTCTTCCAGTTATAGAATATGTATTAGAATTGTTTTTAACTAGGGGCACGGACAAAAGTTTTGCATCACCATATTAAACTAATTTTGCTTCATAAAGTTGAATGAAACCAGCTGAATAATGTTACATTTTGAAATCGAACTTGAAATATTGTACTACTATGATGATAATACCCGGTAGACTATGAAAACTCTACTATAACATCAAAGAAACGAATGTTTTACAATTGCTTACATAATTTTAATACAAATATTAAAATTATATTTCAAGTGTGTGTGTGATATATATATATATATATATATATCTATATATCTATCTATAGATATAATTATATTATATATATATATGTATATAATCATAAGGATGTGTAAAGGGAAACGTAACCATACCTGCTGATGAAAATTACAAAAAAAGTTCAGTTTCCCATTCTCCTTTTGTTATCCTACTTAAAATCCATACATCTTTCATTACAAAGAAAATTACTGTGACGGTTCTTCAATTTGACCATTAAAACAAAACAAGCTAGGTGTTTGTTACGTGATTTTCAGCCTGCAAGATAAACTTCAGTTGAAAGAATAGATAAATACAGCATTGGCCTCACTGCTTTCATAATAATTATCTTTTATGTGACACATCGTACATTTAAAGTAATTGTGGCAAGGATACTTCATATCGTCTACAAGTAGGGCATTAGTCTGTGCCTGTGCAACACTGATATACTTTCTCTCTTCATTTACCCAAAACTAGCCTTGAAAAGTCTTTTCAGAAACAATTTTCTCTGGAATAATTAAAGTGTAAGCAGAGCTTCTAACGATCAAAGCAAAATCATACAGAACACGCATAATATGATATCGAACAGATAAGAAATGACTTGCATAGCGTGTCCATTTTAATGATAGAATAACATCTAGTCAGAGATATTTTTTAAGAGCTGACTGTGCATCCGAGTTTAATTGTTCTTCCATTCCATTAGGGAAAGAAGTTTGCCAGTTTTGTTTGAGGGACAGTGTCCTAACTAATAAACACCCAAGACAGTTTCTTTAGTTTTGCTAATAGACGTTAGCTCGAACCTGTTTGGGAATGAATGCTTTTCATCTTCCACTGTGTTTTCATCTCACGCCTGGACTGAGTTGAAAGCTGGTTTGAAATACTACTCGTGTTATATAGCAGTAAATTAGAACGGGGGAGGGGGAGGGGGCTAATGATGGTTTTGTTTTTTTTCTTTTTACTGTTTTGTAGCAGTGGGACAGAGTAAATTGAATCTTTCCACTGCTTTTGTTTTTGATTGTTCCTCATTCACGGCATTCACTACATCTTTAAATAGAAGTATTGCTATAGAGCCTGTCACTATTTTCTTACTTCCCATTTGCGGGAGTTAAAGGTTATGGCTTAAACTAGAAACCCTCACTCAGGAAGCTCTCCTGTTGGAGATGTGAAAGAGAAACTGTCGGGCTGACACATCAGAGTGCGAGAGAAACTCTTTTTTTTTCTATTCCGGTTACAGAATGCTTTCAATTAAGGGGGTTTAAAATAAACAACATTGGTGCCTGGGAAGCATTGAGGAGAATGAAAGTGATAAGTTGTCACAGGCATTTACTTCCGTGTGAGCACCTTGAAGACAACTGTTGTTTGAGTGCCTGGAGGAAGGGCACTGAAGCTGAATCCACATTGGCCAGCCTGCAGTGAGGCAATCACCTGTCTGTGTGGAGCGCAGGGGTCTGTCTCATCTCAGCCAGGGCTCAGTCGAGTGTGCAGGTCTCCAGTAAGCACACCTGTTAGCCAGTCTCTGGAAACTTGGATGTATTTCCAGGGCTAATTTTGTGCTTTAAAATAAATGTGTTGTATAAGAAATGCTTTCTGAAGCATCAAATGCAGTAATTATTTAACATATATTATTTTCTGTAACTCATTTAGGTTGCTTTGCAGCATGCATTCAGCTTTGTATTGGTTTAGAATAAATCCTGTGGTATGTTTTTCCAGAACCCCCTCACCCCTCAGATTGACCTGGTCTTGGTTTGTAAACACACAGGTTCATCAATTAGGGTGGTGTCAGAAGCATTAATACCATTTCTTTTTTTTTTAAATAGTGGAATGTTCCTAAACCTTTGCATACAGCTGTGTATTTCTGAAGGTTGTTGGGATTATCTCATGAGCTGCTTTTGAAGCATGAGCACTATAGGCGTTTTATGATAAATTATGAATTTTAGTGAAAAAAATATAAAATGATTGTTAAGCGCCATAGCTTTAAGTTTAATCATGATTAATATCCTTATTCAAAAAATATGCACCGATTAGTCTGTCCATGTATTTGACACATAGGTATAGCATGTTGCGCTGTCTTCTGCTTTCTTTCCCCAGTCACTTTTGACTGCATTTATACCGTTGATTGTTTGCTACCGGGATGTTTGTCATTCCACAGTGGTTTGTCACATGGTTCAGATCCTTTGTGTAAAATTGTGCCTATTTTATTTCTTAACAGTTCCTAATGAAGCATAGCTGTTAAGAAAGTTAGGCAACATGACAGTTCACAGGCTGATAATATAACATCTAATGACATCTAATGGCAGAGGTGTGATGTTGATAGACCGGGGGATTCCAACACTTCATCTCTTTTATTTTATTTTGCACAGTTGACAGTGTTTCCCTAATGTTGAAAGTAATCTTATTTCCTTGTGACATCCAGCTGTTCAATTAGCAAAAGAAAAGTACCAGTCTTCCTTTCTGTACAGAAGAGCGTTTTGGCTTTTCCTCTGTAATGAATAAATACATGTTTTTTTAACTCCCTCCCCCATGCCTTGGTATTCTATATTAGATGCATCTAACTGGCAAGTTTTTCTGACTGATTAAACAAAAGGGAACTGTGTCAGGGGCTCCAAGCTGTCCTCTATTTATAGTGACACATCCCTGAAGCAACGCGCTGTCACAGGGATAACACTGAACCCATAGTCATTTCTGCCCTGCTGGTGTGAGGCAGGTATTGACTGTTTTGATAACAAGGCCCCTGAGGATTTGGGGATTTAAATAGCCATACTGGGGCTGAGGCATTTCCTTAATTTTAAGGTAAAGTCGGCCAAGATTAGTGCAAACCAGGGTCTGTAAAACCAGCCATAGGTGTGACTGATCTGGACCTGCATTTCGATTTACTAAGGCTCTGATAGAGCCTGAAAAACTGTGTTTTTGCTATAGCTACTTTTATATAGAGAGTGAACTCCAACCTTTATTACAGGGTTAGAATCAGCGCTCATGGTTAAGCTCCCGAGAACTGTTTTAGGAGCTAGCTGAATGGCAGACCCAAACTTGCTTAAATGCAGCCCTAAATTGGTCAGTCATTGGAAATGAATCTGTTAATTTTGTCAGCTTGGCTTGCAATAGCAAGGATGTTCTTAGGGTTGTAATCTCTCCTGCATGTGAGGAAAGAGAGCAGGCTTGATAAACAGTGCTTGGACAAATGTGGGTTTTTCATGCTCAAAATATTCTTTCATTTTGAATTAGCTGGTAAACAAAAGTATGTTTGTACCATACAACAGTACAACTAAATAAATCTGGATATCCTGATCAAATTACCTATTTAAGAATGAAGAGAACAAAATCTGTACAGTTGAGCATGATTTATTTCAGACAAAATCTTTTGCACATTGAATGTGATTTATTTCAGACATTGTATATGCATTTGTTTCCGATAGCTTTTCCATAGTCATTTATAAATTATGTTATATAAACAGATACAAACATGGTAATATTTGCCACCAAATGAATTTCAGGCAGTTTTTTTTTGTTCTAATATTCATAGAGCAGGCATCTGTAGTTTCCATATTCAACTAAATAGTTCAAGAAAACAAGTAATATTTATTTCTAGTCGAGGTGCAATTAGCAAACAATTCCTATTGCAATATTTGACAATAATCAATGCCTTGAGAATTATAGTGTATGTATATTGAAAAAATTGAGCTAACAAATGGTTTTTGATTCAAAAACCCTTTTATATACAAGAAAGGCATACCTCCAATACAATCATGTAAGCATGAGATTTAAACTGGCTTTGGACAAGGCCCCAGTACAGCTCAGTGGATATGTTTCTATCAGAAAGCATGGATATCCATGGAGTCAATTCAAAAGAGATGAAAAGACATAACTGATAGGGGAGGGGGGGTTGCATACCACGTTGTACCTAGCAGGGCGCATCCAAGTTGTCTTTCAGTTCCCCTCCCCTATCTCGCACTATCTGTGCTAATCTCTTGCCTTTTGACGTTTAGCTCAGACGTCCATCTGTGACTGTGTCGTATTAGGCGATGTAAAACTGAACGTAGCTGGTTTTGCAGATGGAAAATGAAAGAACTCTAAATTTACACAATACTGTATAGAAATTTAATATAAAAGCATATTAAAGCAACTGAATTAGTAAGCACATTAAAATGACTATAAAAACATGTTCACACACAATTTAAACATGATTAAAAACAACTTAATTATAAAATACACAATGTAAAACTTGTGTAATTAATAACAATATGTATAATTAATAACATAATTAATACCTCATGCAGAAAGCCATCACTACACATGTGCATATTATTAGACATAATACTTTCATTATATAAGAATATATGATTAAGTAGCAACAAGTCAACTGATTTTTTTCATTGGATTTCTCCTTACAAAGCAATTACAAACAAAAAAGCGTTTAAAGTATGTGTTACTGGGTAGCTAGCCTTGTAACCAGGGCAATTCATCAACCAATGGTTGATAATAGAGGCTTGCAGAACAAAAGGAATATCGATGAGTAATTGAATGTTCGATGAATTATTGCATCGCTGCTTCCATTATTTAGGTCACAGGGTTCTAGAGAGCTTTTGTCCATTTGCGTGTCTTAATAAAGTGTTTTTTTATTATTATTTGTCTTTTGCTTGTGCTAAGTCGTAAGTCGAGAGCTATGGGCTGTGTTGCCTTTGCTGTGATTTTAAAAGTAGATTCACTTCCAAAACTCTGGGTTGAAAACCAAACCACCGAGGCTGTCCTTCCTTTTCTTTTTGTAACAGTACAATGATGTAAAATATCTCAAACTGTAAACAGCAAAGTCTACTTTAATTTGAAAGCCATGGGTTTCAGGAATTTTTGCCAAAGGTTCTCTGTCATAGTTAATTTTAGAAGATAGGAGAACAGACATAGAGGGCTAATGCATGTGAAATGGGAAGAGAAGCAAAAATAAAAAAAAAAACTGTCTGCTGTTGTAAAATTGGCTGTCTTTGTAATGTGGGTTTTATTAGCACTGGATGGCTCCTGGGGATGGAAATAATTGCAGTGAAAATTAAAGTTGTGTAGCAATTATTGTTCTCTGTCTCTGTTTAATAAGGCTTGTCGTCCCCCTGTAATTTGAGTCAGAGGGAGGCTTAATGTAAATGTAAATTGGACTGGCAGGCAGGCCACAATTATAAACAACAGCTCCTAATGTATTGATTTAGAATGTTATATATATATATATATATATATATATATATATATATATATATATGTGTGTGTGTGTGTGTGTGTATATATATATATATATATATATATATATGTGTGTGTGTGTGTGTGTGTGTGTGTGTGTGTATATATATATATATATATATATATATATATATATATATATATATATGTGTGTGTATATATATATATATAAAGCCTGTAGTAACTATGAATGGCAGTGCCTTCTTAGTAGAATATCCTGTTTGATTGTGCAGAACTAGTTCCCGTATAACACAGATTTGTTGTGGCTGCAGTTTCAGCCAAAATGCCATTACAACAACAGTCTTATTATAAGAAGGAACCCTTACTGTATAGTTAATGTATTAATGTACTTGTACAGCTAACTGTTTTATATACTATAATATTTACTGGTAAATATTATTGTTAGAGATCATATATAATGAAACTGTGGTGATGGCCCATTGATTGTACACTAGTGGCAGAGCATGCATGTGTAAGTACAAAACAAGTTTAGCAGCACTTGCTGTTGACATTACTAGAAATGTATTGCGTTTCTTTGCAGTAGATCATATTAATTCATTTTGCTGAATTCGCTCTGCTGAATGTGACTGAGAGTCATGAAGACCCAGTTTTATACCAGATTGAAATTGGTTTTCTAAATGTTTTGCTGTTTAGTGTACAATTATGCTTTAATATCAGACACAGCAGGAACCTCCGAACATGTCATACTAATAAGCCAAAAGCCATGTTATGAATATGAGGTCTGATGTGTTTGCATGCCTGTGAATAATAAATGGATGCACTGGAAGATACTGGTGGTATTCCGGTCAACGAGGCCTTTCCTTTCAGCCTCGTAGAGACTAGGTGTCCAACAATGGAAGCAAACCCTTATTATTTAGTATGTTGATTTAATAAGCTGTGAAGGGCTTTGGGTCCAGAACACTGATCTGTGTTTTTTTAATACAGTGAATATAAATATTGAACCTCAGGCCAAACATTTCTTTTCTTTTAAGTTTATTAAAGTAATTGAATCTGTGAGGAAGCTGGGGTCAAAAGCAGTGGTGCCAATTCAGCAAAACTTTGGGGGAGGTGGGGGTGCAAAGCTGAATCCTGATTAACACTAGAACCGCCGGGTTTATGTGACTAGAACAGCCAGCGGTAGTCATTTTGATGGGTACATTTTAAACAGCTTCGATATGAAAATGAAACGCAAACTATCAGATACAACTCAAAAGATTTATTTATGAACATCATATCTAACATTTGCATAGCAGAAACGCCGTATTTAAATGAAAAAATAAACATAAAAGGCTTTATTTTCGAGATTAGCGCATATAATGCATGACGTAAAAAAATTTAAATCTATAATAATTGGCGCCCCTGGTCAAAAGCTCATAACAGCATATTACAAATGATAATTGTTTGGTGACATTGGTGATATTGCTATTGATTTTAACCACCAATTTGACATCAAAGTTCTTACTGGAAATGTATCCTGGGTAAAGATCTCACCATTTATATAAGCCATATTTACAATTTCATATAATTCAATTTCTTACCTGTTTAATAATATGCTAAGCGTGTTCTCTGCCATTCTGTACTGTTGCTGATTAGATGACTATTTTCAATACTTACTAACTATTCCAACAAAAAATTTGTTTTTCAAACACTGAGTCAAACATTTTGAGTGAAATTTCTCAAGTGAGTGGTCTGAGAAAATGACCACTAGGGGTGTGCTGCTGTAATTTCTGTCCCCTCTGTAACTGTGATTTTTGTTTTGTATTGAAATGTTACATTAACTCACAAATAAAAGCTGCCACCTTAGTTACAAAGCCTGGTAAGTAATAATATAAGCAGTTACAGTAATGTAATTTGTTTGGAAAACACACATTCAAAGGATAATTAACTGAAATTGTATGTTGAATGTAGATTGTATAAAATCTTCCTTTTTAAGTCACAATGATTTTTAAGAATCAGTAAAACCTCACGATTCCTCTCTTTCCCTCACTCACCCACACATCCACCCACACTCAGAACAGTGCTAACTGACTAAACAGTTGTAACAATTACACTGTGTCACCCTCACTGTACTGTATTAGAAATCGCAGTTTATGCCAAGGGAGGGAATTTACTTCACTGTCACTTTATGACCTTGTATACATATCTACTGTATGTATTCTATGACATAGCACACTTGCAGCAGGCACAGACATGTTTGAAGAGAAGCCTAAGATTGTGCATTAATTTACATATATATCACACAATCTTTTTTCAAATATATTTCTATTTATTTAGCATAGAAAGCTTCAGTGTGCCATAACTGTGTTCAGTTTGTCATACAAATATAGCATATAATACATTTTCATGACCCTGCTGCTGCTGCCCTTGCAGGATTTTGTGCATATGTCAACTAGTGAATACCCATTAAGGCAGTTAACTTGTATATTTTCAGTTTCTGTAGTGCATCAGGAGTATGTTTATGGTATTGCACATTGGTCCCTTTAAAACCAATGCATCTTCAGTGCAAGCTGTACTGTCATTAAACTGTTCAGAATGTGACGTGGTAGATGCAGGAGGCCTTGTAGATTGCTGAGAATCTGTTGCTTGAGGACAATGATCTCTTGTTTGGAAGTTAAAGAGTTAATTCCACTGTCACACATTAGGGGTCCCTAAACTCACATGTTACATTAGCGTTCTTGTGCAATGAACACTCTAATCCAGTTTAATCTTACAATGCCTAAATAATAATGTCAATAACCTTGTACTTTTTGTTTTATTTTCTGTTGTTTTTATGTGCCTTACATCTCATTTGACATGTTTTCCAGGTTTCCTTACCCTCAGAATACATTACTTCAAGACTGGAGGTGGAGGGTGTTTGATAATGCAGTCCACTGGGACAGCTTGTTTAGATTTTGCATGGAGAATGCCATAGATAGACTCGGCAAACTCACAAGCAGCTTCGCTATTCCAAACCTGCTTGTTAGACCATGGATCGGTATTTTTACATACATTCTTTGTACTGATTTTTAAGGTTGCTAAGCAACTGTGGTGATGTTGTGAATTGTAAAGACATTGGAGCTCACCAGCTAAGTGGACCCACCAGTGTAACTGAATCACTGCTGATCAGAATAGAAAGTAAACCTCCTTTACCTTGTCATGGGTTTATGCCAAAATACCTTACCATATATAATTATAATATTATAACCTTTTCTAGAAAGCCACACGATTTCTAAATTGCATTTATATGTATTTATATGTACAGTAATGGCATCAATTCAATAGACTGAAAATAATTGGTTAAAACTAAATCTCTTTCTATGACTTTTTTTTCTTCTTTTAAGCACATTCTTCAGAGTCACATTATGGAAAGCTCTTTTAATTGGCAAAAAAATCTTGACAACGTGAGCCTGCCGGATAAACATATCGCAATGGTAACAAACCAACAATACGCTAAATTAGTGTAACCTTTTTTTTCATTCTTTGATGAGATTGTTTTGTTTCTTAAATGATTTTGATGTAGACCTGTTACTGACTCCTATAAATAGTCTGATTAGCAAAGTAAAGTCATCAACAAACTAATAGCCAGGGCCATTTAAAGACGCGATCCTGGTCAAGAGACATTAGAGATACAGGCAATGGCATCTCCATCATTCAGTGCCAGAAGTGCAGCTTGTATTCCAATAGTGCTTTATCTCTATCTTTATGTATGTTTGTTGGTTCAGCTCACCTTGTTGTGATCTCGATTTGAAAGGCTCCAGCAACGTTTTTAAATGGTGAATACAATAAAAATGTAAAATGTCTGTAAAATGCGCTGTTTCCCAAGTGTCTTACCTAGCCAAAGCAGTACTGTGTGGAGTGTAGGGTAAGCCGGTGTGCACTGAGTTCTGCTCACACAGAGTTGCCGATCTTGGCTGGGGGCTTACAGGGAGTGCTGATTCGACCATTGGTAGCCTGACAACATTTATTGGTTAGGTTTGGGATGTGAAAAGAAACAATTTGGAATGGAGGTTGATCTTCAGTTGCAGGCATCCAATCTGGGCATTTCAAGTAGAAGAAAGGGGCGTAAAATAATTGCAAAGATATCTTGCCGTTTTCAAATGCAACTTTTGTTTAAATCTTGAGCACAACTGCTAAAGGTGAGAAGAATATTGAATAACATTTTGCGGTGTCTGCCATTTTGCTTATTCTTAAAACGACTGTGAAGTGCGTACACTGTATTGAATTGACAGCATGGGGCTTGTTTTCTTGCTGTGAGCTGGATGCATTGATCAGCAAGGTTTGAATGAAAGCAAATCATTATTTAAATATGGGACAGGGTCACATGGATTTGAACCCATGTCAGCTATCCAGCTTATAATTGTTAATGTCTGTTTATGAAAAAAAAAACAATAACCAGATATTTATTTTTATTTTCTTGATTTATAGAAATGTCTTGATATAGAGACCAGAGAAATGCCCACACCGTACCATGTTTGCTGACCTGGGCTAACAGATCTGCTCTTTCAGTTCAGCAGTAAACATCTTGTTTTGATAATTGCCTGTAAATCACCTTTCAGAGTTATATGTATATCTAGAGAAGCATTTATCCTGTTCTGATTAAACTTGGTTCGGACATTATTTAGTTTAAGTTTTGAGATTATTAGAATCTGAGTATTTATACTCCTTCGTCCTTTTCTTCATTATACGTAACATTTTTCATTTGAAATTGCCAGCGCTACCGTCTACCAGAGAGCCCTCGGGTATGGGTTCGTTCAGACTATGGAATGTTCAATATTTCAGGGTGCCAAATATTGGTCTCATGTGAAGCAAACAACACATTCACAGCTAAATTTCATTCACATGAATGAGGAGGATATGGAGAAAGTTTTATGCCTTTCATTTTTACATGAATGAAGGTCATGGTGATATGTTGTATATTTTAGTGGTGGCAGTCATGTTTGTGTGGTTCAGCTCAGGGTCACGAAGGCTAAAGACACCATAGCTTCAGTAAACAAACCTGCTTTTGAGGTAATTTTAGAGCCCCTCCCTATTTGTGTACCGTGGACAGCATTCCTCGGGAGAAGCTCCTTTCTGTTGAATAGAATTGAGCCAATTAGGAATCAGGACCAAGGTCAGCGACAAGTCGCTGCTTCAGGCAGAATCAGATCCCGAACCCAAGAAACAAGTACAAAATAGACAGGGACAGAGTGAGAATGAGACTGAGACATTCTCTGACAGGCTGTCACACTTACATTAAGTTAGTCCATAAATATGCAGTACTCAGAGTGCTGAATTGAGACATCTAAAATAAACTAAAATGCAATGAGAAATATTTCAACTAGTCTTTTTCAATGTCTTCATACTTGTATCCACAGGTCCTCTGACAACACTGCTGAAGGCATTTGACAGTCCATGTGTCTGATTGATGTAGTTTTCTATATATGGGTAGTTTTGCTGCATAATGTATGATTGAGTAATGTAGGTAAAAATGTAGCGTTCTGATCTAGATGAGGGAGTCATTAGTGGCACTTCGTGGTCAGTGGATGTCTCCAATTACTGTTAACAGCAACATAATCCATCAGTAGAATTTATGGTATCCCTGTTCCAATTAGTTTGGCTCAACAGATTGTGGCATCTGTTAAAAGCTTGCTCCTGGTACAGATGGCCACTAGTTGTTGTCTAATTAGGTTGGGGTGAGGTTTAGAATGAACCCTGACTCTTATAAAACACATACAGCTTTGCATTTAAAGTTGCAGGACTGCTTTAAAAATGCAAATTTTCTAGACCTGCCTCATGCTCCTTAACTATCATGCAGAGGATGGGTACAGTTGGCTTGCAGAATGAGTGGCAACACTGTCGACCAATGGCATCTCCTTCTACATCTGAAGCTGCTTTTGACTCAGAGAGGGAGGAAGAGTGTGTGGGCTGCTGAAAGCTTGATGCTATGGTAGTTAGGTAACTACTGTAGAATGCTAAATATGTTTTAGGAAACAATAAGAGGCAGCCTGGCTGGGTTTGTTTTTATATTTAAAGAAAAAAAAAGATTGGATACAAAATGAGAAAATTTGCAATGTAGTAGGCTGCACAAAGGGTTTTATATCTTTTTAAGGTATTAAAAGGAAAACATTTGCACAAAGAGAGAAAAGCAGGGGAATGAAACAAGACTGAGAAAAATTACAAGCTATTTTAACATCCGGTAGAAGCTACTGTTTACTTGTAGCTTGTTGAACCAGTCTAGGAAAGAAAACAAATCATCTGTAACAAGTAAGTATAGCTTCCTCTTTTTGTAGCGTTGCCTTGATTTGAGGTTTTGGGAATTAAAGCAGCCAGTTTAGTAATTTAAGTAGTATTGAACCTTCATGTTGCTGAAGCTTTATTATTTGATCTAAACTTGTTAATGCAGCCCAGGGCTCTCTAAGAATGTGGACACTTTACCCTAACCTTTATCACAGTATCCCTATTGCTGGTGAGCTCTATCTTTCTGAACTGGAAAATGCTGGATTGTTTAATGGTTTCCCACTGAATCGGGGATGTTAGATTAGTGCCTGCCTTCACTAATGGATTGCCTTGTATGACTGTATGACTAACAGTTCTGGGTCTTCATGCATCTAGGGCAAGGGAGGCCAACCAGAGCCATTGACAGTCCAGTGTTTTGCTTCAGCCCAGTCTTACTGTAGATTTCTAATAAGTATGATCATTTATATGCACAGTAAGATACTATATATTGTAAACAATTGAAAACCCAAACGTGTAATGTACAGTTGCCCCCTCGCTGATCTTGATTATTAGGCTGAGCAATAGATTGTATTGAGTTACAGGTCAATTTGCAAATGAGCTGGTGAGCATTGTTATATTGAGGCCTGTGATTGCAGCTAGATTGCTAAGTGCTGCAGAAAAGCATAGAACACTCTGCCTGCCTGACAGTAAACATCCCTGCATTGTTGATTTAATTAATATCAGAAGGATGCTAGAACCAGATAACCCTTCAGATTCCTCTTGTTCTGAAGTTTAAGCTGTCCTATGGTAATATATCTTCTCAATGTCACGCTGAACCTCAAATTCAATGTGGTACCTGGAGTGTAACCATTAACCTGGCCCCACTTGTGGATGTATTGAATATTGTTGTATGTGTTGCATCCACTGGGGTGTTGGATATGAGTTTGGTCTGAGAACTATTGATTTGACGACTGAAGCAGAAAATGATCTAATCAGAATCTGCATATTATTACACTGTATTTATCACAAATGGAATTATACTTTCATTTGTCGTAATGGCATCTAATTGTGGACAGTGTTGGCTAGTAATATTTCTGGAATATAGAAGCCTCTATTTGGGATTCGACTTGGGGAGGAAATGGTAAAATTGAATATGAAAGATCTGAATGAGCAGAGACTTGCCTTACCTGGTTTTATTCAGAGCAATCTATAGTGTCTGTAATCACTTAGGGAAATGTATAATTACATCTGGAAGAGCAAGCTGAATAGAGTGTTGATTCAGGTCATCCCTCCACGATGAACTATAATCAACATAGAACAATAAGACATAGTGTGTTCTGACACAGGTGGATTGCATGTGTTGTAGATTTGATTTGAGCTTCACAAAGTGTGTGTGTGCATGTTCTACATTGGCTTATTATTTTAATGCTTATTAAAACTTCTGGAGCCTGAAACCCTATCTTCGCCAACAGAGCAGGTATAGCTCAGTCTACTTCACTCATACCACATGTCTCAAACTTCATACCTGTCCTGGAGAGACAGTGAGAGGTTGAAGTTTGGCCATCATACACATTGAAGACCTCAAAGTTGGTACAAGAGAGACTCACTTTCTAAATATTAGCATTAGCAAGAAGGATCCTACCAGCAAACTAGTTCTAAACTCCATGTTAATGGCCTGCCTTGTTAATTCCAGTGGTATTTAAGATTATGACAGAAGGTCATCACATTCTCCTCTACTGTGGTGCAGACAACACAATAGCAGACAGCAGGCTGTAATAGACTTTAGTAGACATTAATAGGCATTTTATGATGCATTTTGGTTTTGGGCAGGGGAAAAAAAAAAAAAAAACTCAATCTGCCAGCCTTTTTGTTGCTAGGGCGTGGATTGTAATGTTTGAAATGACCAGTTGGATGGTTTGGGGTTTGATAGGCAGATAATGAATTACACTCAAAAATGTTAAATACTCATTAATGAAAAAAGCTGCCAGGGTGACACAGTATGCTTGCTTGGGTATTAACACCCACTGTACTCTAGCGATGCGGCTGTCCCTGAGGATTGTCACAAGAGGCAATGAGAGGCTGGCCTTTTTGTCAGTCATGATGTTTAAGGACTCATATTAGCTGTACAGTCACTTGATCAAAATTAGTGTAATCATGAACTTACCCAAACACACATAATACACAGTGCCTGTTCAAACAGGGCCACCAGTATGACAATGGTAGAAACAGCACCTATTGTGATGTATGCAATGCAGTATAGAACTATTAAGCCATCAAGAACTGAAATCAATAGGCACTTGTGGTCTGTGTAAACTCAGATAATGCTAACTACATAAATTAGCAGGCATGCACTGAGCACATTGTAGATTCAGAGCACGTTTTCTGCTCTTACAATTCCATCAACAGCATAGCCTTATTGTACATCATGAACTTTAGAATTCTGCTACCAGTGACAAGTGGTAGCAGGACTAAAATACAGGAACATGAGGTATATTTATCAAAGATTAAGATAAAGAACTGTAGGTTGCATTTAACCTTCGTTGGTTAGAATAGACAAGCGTTCAGAGGTGCAGTCTCATAAACTGTTTTATTCATGCATTAACTATTTTTTTTTAACTTAATCATAAAACAGACAATTGTCTTTTACCTCCAAACCTGCTTGCCATGAGGCATTCTCTTAGTACAACTTGAAAGGCTACAAATCAAGCTCTTGTCTCATATTATTATGTTAATGATCACAATTCAATAGAAACGACAATAGAGCTGGTATTTTCAACATAGACTTGTAACTTAACAACCAGAGAATTGAGCTTCACAGCATAAAATAGAGATTTGAACTGTGCTCATCTAAAATTACTCAAATGTAACTTGGATGGATAATTTAATGCAGCATGCAATGTCTGTTTCATTGTTCAACTTGGGTCAGGTATGCTTTGAACATGTTGCACACTGAACTAAAAAATAAAACTACCAGATATGGAGAGTTACTCATAGAAAGTCTGATTACTGTAACCAACAGTAGAATTCCAAAATACTTTCAAGAGTTCAATGGGACAGTATGCAGGCTGAAGCCGGATTCAGTTCGTCTTATGAAGGTGATTAAACATATCCTATTCATATTTAAAATCTGCAGGATTCAGCTTGGTTGAATTACTCTCCTTTTAGTAAGCATGGCCGTAGAATCAGTGGTTAATAGTTCACCCTTAATATCTAACGATGTCTTCTGCTAGGTAATTGACTACAGTGTCTCAAGTTAAATAATGTAGAGGCTATTGTGAACTCTGAAGTTTTTGAAGATAGACATTTTTTGAAATGTGTGAGATTGTGTTTTTCTATTGGGTCACATGAGGCAGTTTTTTTGCCCCCATTAAAGTGATTGTTTCAAGATCCCAAAGCCCTGAGAGACCAAAGCAGAAGGACGGCTCCTTACGTAGAACCTGATTATCTGAAACAATAGAGATGTGTAACAATGCATATTCTCAAAGGGACCTAGATTGAATGTAATTGTCTGATTTAGGTGAACTAATTATGAGAAAGTGGACAGTCTAAACTTGAGTCTTCTTCATTTGTGGTTTGCCAGTCGTTACTCAACCCAGTTCTGTGTGAGGGATAGATTGATGCTGGGTTTCCTTTTACAAATAATAAATACTGGCAGTCAGGAGCTTTTGGTGAAAGACACATTTATTAACACCATGGTCTCTGGAAACTAGAGAGATTCTTGGAAAAATTAGGAGATGACTGCTGCTTACGCAGGAGAAATAAATACCTTGAAGTATTCTCTTTAGAAAGCTAACTACAGAAACATGACAGAAGCAGCATGCTACGCATATAAAAGCATACACTGCAATCACAGTCACCCAACTAACATGTCAGGAAACAGAATTTGGTATGCAGCATATGCAGTTAGGTCTGGGGCGCTGGGAAGTAGGAGATCAAACATGGCTTTCCTGTGTAACAGCCTCAGAAGGAAACCTGCACCAGTGAACAGTGATTTTCAAATTCTGCACCGCTGTGGAAATATTACCTTGCATGACGTTTTTGGCTGAGAATTAAGCCTGTGGTCCTGTCTGTTTTGATAATCTGTTGACATCCATTCCTCTGAAAACAATTTCATTGTAATAAAAATTAACAAGTGATTGCAGTAGAAATAGCTTTAGTGCAGTACAGTTGGATTAGAACCAGAATTTGATTTGATCTGTGGCACATTGTCATTCTGCTTATATCAATGGGAAGCTTTTACTATATGAATCATGTTTCAAAAGGCTTTTGTGACAGAGTCGCAATTGTTTTCCTGCCTTCTTTCCTCACCCTGTTTGTTGAGATTGAATGAGTTTTCCCTGATGTGTTTTCAAACAGAAGGCCAACCTTTTTTTTTTTTTCTTTGTGATGCCCCTGGTGCACTCAATTTCCTGGGCCTGCTTAAAAACCAGAGCGAGTCACTGGTATCGTCACCACTTGGAAACGCTGGCAACGTTGGCAACGGGTCTCAGCTGCCTGCCATGGTACTAGTGCACAACACCAAAAACACAGTTTGTCTCTTTGTTGTTGTTCTCACAACTGCACACCCTGTAGGAAGGGCCACAGTGGACAGTAAGGATGACATTGATTTAACACAGTGAGACTGCAGGGTGTTGGGATTGTTCCAGGGGGATGTAGGATCCTTCATCAGTAATTACAGTAAGGTGTTTAGAAATTAGTTCCTAATAAAGAATATAGGATTAAAAAATGTTTTTAAGTTGTGTGTAATTTCCTTTTGAAGGGAATGTCGAGTTTTTGAATGAAAGCTTAATGAGCCAGTTGAACATCTACATGGGTATATGGTGAGTTGTGGTTGGATATGCTAACGTTTAGAGTGGTTTCTTTACAACCACCCTATATGTAGGGATGCTGATAACAATGACTAAAGTGGCATGTTAAAAAAAAAATTGCTTTCATTTTCCACAGGTTTGAAGAGTGCTTAACAGTGTTCTCTCTCTCTCTATCTCTCTATCTCTCTCTGTTGGGACAGCTGTATTTTTTAATGTGAAAATTAAAGACAAGTTGCTAAATTACTTTTCCAGATTATTTAATCAAATAATGTAACGAGAGGTACACTCTGGAGATCAAGGCTTTCTTTGCTGACAGCGTTAGTCAAATTGTACATCCCGTCATTGGCACTGTGAGCAGCGGGGAGAGGCAAGCCTAGCTGATTTGGCCATTTGACAGAAATAGGGTATCTTACAGGAATCCATTTTAAAAAACATGCTTTTTGAAGCTGTGCCATCTATTAGTATTCAGTACCCAAACATTCTTGTTCTTCCTAATGTGGCACTTAATGTAATTCTCTCCAGCTGCCCTGGCGACGTTGACAAATCAATGATTAAACATGTCAGTCACCTCCCCTCCATGGCCTAGAGGTGAGATTGAAGTACATTAACTCCATCACACCAATCCACAGTGTCAGCCATTCCCATTGCTTCTGTGGTTCAGAAACTAAATGGTACAGAAGCTGGCATGAAAGAGAGATCAGGATTTATCTTACCATACCGAAACCATTTATTAGGATTACAGTGCAAGGACAGGGTTTTAAAAAATACAATGAGAACTGTGGCAATGTGTAGCAACAGCACACACTTTTGTGGAAGCAGATTGTCACGAAGATGACTGAGTCATTTGTTATGCAAAGTGTAATCTCTGTCATGTTTTATGTAAAAATGTATAAATAAAAAATATCTTTCCAAGTCAATTTCACGATGGGCTGGGTAGGTTATCTGACTTCAGTCCTGAAGGACTAAGTGACTGATGGAGGCTGGTTTAGCTGAAAGGGTCGAGGAATTGTCTCGAAGATTTTCACTCATGGCTTTCTTAAAGGAATTGTTGTGTATCCCCCAAAATAAAAAGACCTTGGAGACTGTATCAGTGCAGTCTACCCAATCTCTAAATTGAAGACGGTCTGCCTTGAAAGGCCAGTTTCCTCCAGAAAAGACTCAATTGCATTGTACGAGACCACTTCCAACCCAAGCTGACTTTCTTTATGACTTTCGCAAAATGTATTCACTTGTTATTATTACCAATATTCTTGCATCTCTTTAACCCCTATGCCATAGATTTAGACATAGTCCCTCATTACTAGTAAGGGAAACCCTAAAGGTAATTCCACCAATTGAAACCTTGAAAAAAAATACCTGTCATAAAGATCCCAGCAGAATATGCATGCAAATATTTAATTTTTCTTCATGTTCCCTTCTGTACACACACAGTGATTGATTGCTTAAAGTATCCATTTCCATATATTTTCCATTTTTCCAGGATTAAATCAGATAACGTGAAGAACCTTAGTGTATTCTTTCCTAGCTTTACTGTGTTGCATGTTTCACTTTGTTCTCCTCTTAAAATTAGATTTTACCTCTGTGACTCCCCAACTATTATTGGGAATGAAGTGGCTGAGCACACCTTGTTACCAAAAGACAGAAGGAAAGTTTGCTGCACTGTGGAAGCCTGAGTCATGCAGAAACTGCAATTGGCTTTTCACTAACCTAAGAGTGTGGTGGAAGTGAGCTATCGCACAGATTGCCTGTCACTCTGATTAGTGTGGCTGCCAAGGGAGCCGACAGCCGAGAAATGAAAAGGTAGGAAAGGCTCGGAAACAACAGTGTGGTGAAACAGAAAGAGTTTTTTTAAGCAGGCTGCTAGTTTGGTAGCGGACTACTGATTTATCTGTGTTGGGCAGTTTATCCAGCGCCAGAAACTCACTGAGGCACTACACAATAAGGATTATCTGCATAGGAAAATAAATGGCTTGACATTGAAACAGGTATCTTTAGTTTAGACTTGAGGTGTGATATATGTACAAGATCCAGCCCTCTCCCCTCCCACCCCCACTCCCCTGTGTGTGATGCTGCATTGTGCTTCATCAAAGTACTGTGAAAGCATGTTGTGAGGGCAAGATAAAAGTTATTATTATTATTTATTTATTTATTTATTTATTTTTTTTAAACATTTTTTTCCAGGAGGGAACAGATTTGAAAAAGGAAAATCACAAAAAATGAATAGATAAAAATGCAGAAATAAAATAAGGTGGTTTATTACTTAAAAATAACAATGAAACTGCCTGCCATGCACTGTAAAAAAAAAAAAAAAAAAAAAAAAAAAAAAAAAAAAAAGGTGGATATTTTAACAATAAATAAAAAATATAAACTACGTAAGATCTCTGGTTACATCTTACACACACATAATAAAAATTGAATACACACATTTCTAAATAAGCCAACACTGTACAGTAGATAAGGTTACGGGTGTGTTTAAAAACTACTAGCAATGCATTAAAAGATTTAAAAAAAATGGAAAGATGTGAAAGTAGATGCTACCAATTCCATAAATTTTAAATGTATTTATATTAACCACGTTACAAGGTGCCAGTCTCAGATTTACGGTTGCGCGCACTGTCCTGCCATGGTACATATACTGTGATCAGAATAAAGATGATTAAAACCACCTTGTCTCCAACACCAACCCAATCAGCAACTTTACAGAAGGGCAGCACACTTATAGATTACACTCGTATTGAATGTTCCATCACAGCAGCAGTAATTTGTCGTCGTCATGCTTAAAGAAATTTTCTTTTCAATTAGGTTACTGTATGACGTAGCTGAAACAGTCTATCCCCCCCCCAACCCCCACCCCCCCCCCCCCCACCCCCCGAGGCTAACCGTTTTTGACAAAAAACGTAAATTTTATCCTTGGAACTGGCTCAAACCCTTAGACCGAGTTAGTGTCCCATCGTACTAAGAGATAGCAAGAGAAGGAAGAGGACATGACGAGTCGTCATTTTGTCCTGGCACGACAATGTATAACGTCCGGACTCCAAACTGTTTACTCAACATCAGAGAAATGAGATTTGTCGTTCTCTTTACTCTAAAAATTCGTCAAAGTCTTGTACAGCACTCAAATGTCCTTCCAGAAACGAACGACAACGTCGTATGACAGAATCACAACATGTAAGAAAACTAAAGAGAGGTGTTCACCCACCAGTATTGACCCCAATAACGTAGGTTCGAATCACCGGGTCACGAGGAATCCTTGACCTAGGGAACCAGTGTACCTTATGAACTGGATTTATTTCCCATGGGGACTACTTGTATACGTAGAAGTTCCCTGAGTGATCATATTGTAAACACTTCATCATCCTCGTCGTTATAACCTTTAATTAGTTTAGTTTATTGTATACAATACAATATAACTGATTGGGAATCGTAATCTCAATACGGATTTTTGTTACGTTACCATCCTGACGTGTCTTTTGTTTAACGTTACGAAAAAAAGTTCTAATTGAGTTTCCAAGCCATCCCAATTGAAGGTAGACTTTTTCAAAAAAAAACTCAAACTTTTCTTCTATACACTCTTTGTATCCATCTATATATCCCCGTCTTTACAAAATGAAAATTAATTATAGGGCTGAAGTAGTATCTTGGTTTGGGTCAAATGTGTTTTAGACATAAGATCCCGATACTTATCTTGGGTCCAGGGACATTGGACTCCTCCAGCCTATGAATTGGACGACCCAGTCCGTGGATCTGAGGAGGTCAATGTAAGAACTGGGAACAGCACAGTTCATTAACACGTCGTGTCTTGCTACGTTACGATTCGACAACGTCGGCATGATGACGAAACAGCCAAAAGGTTAGCAGTTTTTTATAAATAAAAATTTAAAGCGCTGACACCGATCTAAGTTCTACTCTGATAGAGTATAACTATAAAAGGCATTGTCCGTAACATGTTTTACTTTCTTACCTCCCGACAGGTCCAGGGAATGTCTATATTGTTACCCGAACATAGAATTTTGTAGATTTATCTTCAAAAACATCCAATGTAAGTTTTATGTTTGTACAAACATCAACTGCTCCGTCAGTTTTAGTAGACGGGACCGCAAATATCCATCTCCCCTAAATGCCATAAACGAAAAGTTTACGGTGTTCTTGTCTGTTGTCACATAGAAAGTGTCTTAAAATCATTAATTTTTGAAATGGTAACTTTACTGAACGGTATCGTCACAACTTCGTAAGTAGTTTTTTGGTGAGGCCAGGATTCCTCGTCTACCCGGTCGTCTTTGTCTTCTCTTGACTAGTTATAAACAAGAGACGGACGACCCCAGAGCAACAACACGAGAGACTGTTTAATTTGTGGGGTAGCAATCCGGTCACTTTCAGTGACTGACAAAATTATAATCAGTACGATTAATATTCCATTTCAGTAAAGGAGATCATACGGAACCCCCCTTGGGGGGGGGGGGGGGATATTCTTTCCTTTTCATGTTGCATATTACCTAGCAGGCAGAGAAGTCAGAAGAATTTCAAGCAAGCCACAGGATTTGAGTTCACTATACTTAGCAAAATCAATTGAAATTACAACTTGATGTGTCTTAGATTAGCAAATGGCCTGACCCAGATCTCAAACTTGCAAGCATGACTTCCATTTACAGCTGTGTTCTCAGGCAGTGGAGTCATGTGATTTGGGAGAATTCCTGGGCAGAGCAACAAGACAAGAGGTGAATGTGTTTGTACTTGCTTTCTAGCAAAAGCTACATTCCTTACCTCTCATAATCCCAGCATTGACGCTTCTCATGCAGTTGTTCACTTATTTCATTTCTTTTACTTTGTACTAAATTATTACAATATTTTTACATGGCTTCACATAAAGAGCAACCAATCCTATACTTTAGGTTCTATTTAGATAACCAATAACTTGCCTTCTTTAATTCTTCTCAGTTTTATTTTTTCATTTCAGTTATAGATGAGGTTTTGAAAATGCAACATTTAAAACAAGCAAATGTTTTACCCATTGTATACTCACATTTATCAATACAGCAGCATATGCTGATGAAGGAATGACAAGAGCAGTATACCTCTCCCACTGGCCTCAATCTAACAACTAAAATGCATGGCAGTATTATTTCCATCAGCAAACATTGCACTTGTATCATGCTCAAATATAACTTAGAAAGGTAACTTCGCCCAGGGTAAAAATGACAACATACAGTTTGACAAGCTTCGGATGTCATTGGAAGCCAACCAGAGGGATGCCATTATCTCTGTTCAGAGTAAACACACATACAGTGTCTGCGGTGAGAAAATGTAGTTCCAGCCTCCGAGAAAACAAATCTCCAGTCAAGATGAAGCACTGGACTTAGCATGCCTGTCTCATTCTGCTAATGAAACAAACACATGTCCCTGGCCCAGGGAGTGTGGAGGTGCCAGGTGTCTTGCAGTGAAGAAAGACAACTGCATTTATAAAACTCAGCCAAGTGCATGCAATTAAAAAAATGTATCTTCTAGTCTTCTTCTTATCATTATTATTATCATCCAAAAAACAACCTGGCATAAAAACCAATTTTTCTAATTTCTGGATTCTTTTTAAAGTTTTATATTTATTTACAATCCAGACTTAAATTGTTTTGAACCAACTGTTAAATCACAATGGAGTCAGTTTATTACTCACCTTGCTGCATTTACAATGATCAGTTTCCTTTGGTGTTTACTTTACTCATAAACTGATGTTTTTCATTGCCATTTAAATAATAAATAATAATAATAATAATAATAATAATAATAATAATAATAATAATAATAATAATAATAATATAATTGTAATTATCTTCTGTTAATAACTTGAAACTGCCTAAATAAAACAAAACATTCACAGAGTAACGGTTATATCCTCCATAATTATAAATAATATCGTTTGAAATAAATGTGGTTATTGAAATAAAACAAAGCTACAGTGTTAACAGGTCGGTAGCTATCCAACAGCACTGGTTATAGTAATATCATACTTCGCTTTATTCATTGGTTTTCTAGTACTCATTTGAATTTCTAGTACCTTATTGAAACTGAGGAAATTAATTACGGTATGCTAAGGTACGCAGTGCATTAAACATAATCTCTCAAAAAATTAACACGTTAATTGTAGAAGTTAACTGTGATTAACTGATATATATATATATATAATTTTGGCATAGTTATTTAACACTGTGAATTGAGATGTCCCAAGCTGTATTTATATCTTGGGTTTGACCAATATTTAATTACATTGACATTGGGTCTAATTTGGCAAACAAATAAATATTAATCACATTGCTTTAAGCATTACAATGCTGTCATATTTATATTTGTTTACAATAACAACAACAATCTTGGTAACCGATTGTTCTGGGAGACTTCATCTGAGGAAGGAGCTTTAAGAAGTGCTCACAACAAGCTATTCCATTAGGCTGGTCATGCTGCTAAAGATATCACAGCAGGGCACTAAAAGCCTTAGGCGAGGGGCGAGATTGATTTATTATATAGCGACAAAAACTAAAAGTGCTTACAGTCAAAGTGAGGGAGGAGGAGAGAGGAGAAGTACAATAAGAATGATTGATCCGATGCAAAAGTTCCCCAAAAATGAATTGATCTGTCCCTGTGGAAGCAGCTACAATAAAAAATGTTGTCCGTGCAATCACCCCTGATCAATCCAGCTGTTATCAAGTTATCAGATGAAGAAACTGGTCAATTTTGATGGCAAAGGCACTGTGCCATCAAAAGGCAGCTTTGCTCTGCCCTTTTTAAATTGGCAGGGATGGGGTTAATTTCCCCTACCTGCCTGGGTTTATTATATTCAGGTGGCTGGGGTTGATTAGTTGATTAGGTTAATTAGCGATCAATCAGCGCCCAGCCACCTGACATAAAAGGAGGCCTCTGCAAGCAGGTTGGTAGTTTTTGTGTTGTAAGTATTTTTGAGATTTGTGAATTGAGTGAAGGCATTGCCCAGCCTGGAAACCTTTATTTGTACATTTTGCTTTTTGTCTTTCTTTTTGTGTTTAAATCCCTTTATTTTGCCCTTGTGCACTTATATTTTGTGTTATTTATAATAAAATTAGTATTTTTTTGAACTGCAGACTGTCTCTGGGCCTCTATCCACTCACCAGCCTGCCACAGGCACATTTTCTGAAGAGTGACTAACTTTAAGAGAAATGATCATATTGTTTTGAAAAACAGGTACCCTGAATGCAGTCCGGAGCTGTCCTTGGTGCTGCTTCTCAATGTAGTCTCGGGTTATGATTGCTGCTTGATTTGCAGTGAACATGCCTAGACCTTAACTCAAATGATACTGTGTCATGGTTGCTATTGCATTTCTCCCTTTCCAAAAAGACATGTGATTAATTATATTTACATGTTTAAACATTACTCTTTCATCCTCACTTTTAGCCGCTTTGTTTTTGCATTTGAACTTAAACTGTTTTGTTACTCTTAATTATTACTAATTAGTCATTTAGCAGACACTTTTATCCAATGTGACTTACAGAGACTAGGGGGTGAACTGTGCATCAATAGGACCTACTTATAATAGGACCTTGTTTTTACATCTCATCTAAAGGAAAAATGATGAAGTAAATATGCAATATGAAATATACAATACTATGTAGCAATATGTAGCAATATCCCCTTTAGTGCGCATATTATGGTACAGCATGCTTCACTAGTGCGACACAGTACATCCTTATTAAAATTCCACATGCAAATATGCTCCAAGTAAATTATTCAAGCTTGTTGCTGCTGTATGGATTGATGTTAAGAACATTGTTGAAAGTTTTACTCATTCAGTAAGCTCAGTATAAAAAAATCCACTGAATTTAATGGACAGAACATGCATGTCTGAAAAAAGCTATTTCCACAAGGAAAGATTTGGAAGTCATCATAGTTGTGTTTTGTTGGAGGGCTGAGGGTAGTTGTGCTGAGCTCTGAACCTCTTTAACTTGGAAGCATGTGACTTGTTGATGAAAATGGGCATGAAAGAGGGAGCAGTTTGAGTCTGTATAACATGCTAATGAGATGCCAGTGACTGGGGTGTGCCTGACTTCATTTTAGAATAGTGTAAGTGTAGCTGTAAACAAAAAGATTAATTAAACTTTACAATTTTAAATTACACTGATTTTAAAAAAAAAAACTTTCTACTTTCTACTTTGAATTTAATTTGGTAAAAGCTGTGGATGTAAACCACAAAATTTAGGAACGTGTTATTTTGAGCCATTATTGAAGAGATTGGGGAGGTCATTTACTATGGCTCATGGATTTAAATGCTGCACCAGTGAGATTCCTTGAGAGACTTTGGAAAACGCTTAAAACATGTGTCATGGGGAAAGTACAGCTAACTTCATTTCTAGTTCTCCATTATAACAAATCTGTTAAGAAAGTCAACATCCAGACTACTGCAACCACTTGAGCAAGCTCAGTCATTCGAGTCAAACCAAGGTCCCTCAGTATTTCCAATTACTGGTGCTGTGCAGACCTGACCTGATGATAACATTGACCTATCTTGGTGCCAGCTCACTGATTGGAACCTGAGGAATGTAGCCTAAACCAGTTACTGGCTTCCTTTTCAGTAGGCTTCAATGAGCACGATAGTGTTGCGGCTAGGGCTTGTATACATTTGGAAATGCACCCTGATCTTTCACATTAATAGATAACCAATTTTTAATATTGGATTTGTCTTTTCATACCAATGTAAAATAAAATCCCCAGCCTGTTGCTTTTTGAGTAGAAAGCTTTGTGTTTTTGTTAATAAACTAGTTGGCATTCAGACAAAGGCCACGTATACAGTGCTTTTGGAAGCTTTGTTGTTAATGAGATGGTTACTGAAGAAAAGTACTGAAATTATTATTGATTTTTCTTCAGCACCCAGCCATGCTACTGCTTGCAGATCAAAAGCAGTTATTGGGAGACATTAGCTGCAGTAGGAGCACAGCGTTGGATTTTTTCGCAGTATATAATACCTGTTGATCAACATGTAGCATTGATATGATCTATAGTGTTAAGGTTAGGCAAAGGATTATAATGGAATGCTGGAATTGGGATTTATTGATACTTTCTTGAAAAGTCATACCAAAAATATTCTGAATGTACTAGAAAGTATGTTCCAAAAATGTTTTGCTGATCAATTCTAATAAAGTTTCATATATAGGTCATAATAAATAATAATTCTCTGTGCGATTGGGGAAATGTTGCCAGCACAACCCTGCTGTGATACAAAAGCTACTTTATTTCTGGTTCATTTATCTTCAGAGGTTATATTTTCATGGTTTGTCAGGGGAGAGCCACCAGTAATCTTCAGAGAGATTCTCCTATTGAACTAGCTCTGTGATGATTTATTTGCAGACAAAAGGGCAGCGGCACCAGCGTTGATATATTTCATCATTCAAAGTAATCTGTAATCTGATTACCATTTTTACATTGCTTTGTGCTTCACATTTCTTTTCAACTTCAGTCCCTGGTACTGGGTTCTATTTCACTCTATAATTGCTAGCAGTGAAGTTGCATATGTCCTGTCCTCATTTCAGTGGCTTAAAAAGCAGCAAGTTTAAATAAAGATGGGTTTAAATTGCAGCTGGACCTTACTGAAGATTCAGACTGACCCCTGCAGGTAAGATAACTTAGTAACTTCTCATTCAAACTCACTTGTACATAGGTTAGATGCTTGCTCAGTGAGTGTGTAGTCGCTGCTTCCTGACTTCACTATTATATATTTTTAATTAGTCTCATTTGTAGACCCTTTTCACTGTATTATCCCTATTCACACTGTTTTGTTTCTAAAGACTTTCAAAGGTTAAGCATGTTTGAGAATAAAACATAAACACACCTCTCTCTAGAACATCTCATAAACTGATTAAATAAATAAGTTTTATTAAGAGGATATAGTTGTCATTGATAAACAGAAAACCTCAGCTAAATCAAATGCCATGACCTAATTCTAGTGTGGTCCTGCTTATTCCCTGCAGTCAAACGTTACAGCTGGACAGAAGGAAAGACCTGTAAGTATAAACAGATTGGCTGCTTTGGTCAAACAGTAGGTTTGCTTCCAATTTCAGAAGTTTTCATGACTCCTAGTGCCCAGCTCTTCCCATACGCCCACGCTGTTGCGCTACCAGTGCAGAAGCACACAACTTTGCCATGTTGCTTTAGCATCTGTTCAGGCTCGCGTTTAGGATGTCGCCTGCTGTGTATCCTCATTTTTCAAGGAAGCTCTCTAAGCCACAGTCATCCTTGTAACAAACATTGTTTTTAATGGAGATTTGCAAATGACATTATGTTTATTCTCAGTGCATTCACTTATGGTGGTATTTTTTGATTAGCACACATGTGCCAATGTGGTTTCTTTGACTAGGGATTTCACTTAGACATATGATAATAAATGCTGTTGTAATTCTGGTTCTTAAAGGTAAAGTCATTTCTCAACTGTACAAAAGCACTTCCACAGACCTTGCTGCCCAAGCATTGAATGGCTAAAGGCTCATGCCACATTTTATTGCTCTGCTTGGCATTGTTCATGCATTTGTTTCCTGAAACAAGGGCTGTCTCCTGCTGCTGCCTTCCAATTGATCTCTAGATCGAGGAAGACCCCCCCCCCCCCAAAAAAAAAAAAAAAAAAAAGAAAAAAATCTATCTGGAACTTCAATGTGCCAGGCTGACCATTTTTATCACTGGTCTATCACAATCTTGCCTCCACTGCAAGGTCTGTCCCTGTCTCTGTTACTTAAAGATCCCCTGCGATCTGTGTGGCAGATTAATAATCAGTTTAATACCAGTAAAGTCCAGCATCACCATCACTTGTTCTGTCTATTTAAATAGAAGTATGCTGCACAAAAAATAAAACCAGAATGACGTGCTATTTACTGTTACAAACTGATCATGAACAGCATTCATTCAACAGTGCTTTCAATGTAGATGGTCTAGCTTTACAATAAAGAGATGTTCTTGTGAATAAGGTTTCTGTAAAATTAGTGTGGACTAGTAAGAGAGTTACACAGAGGCTTCAGACAATAGACAATAAGTTCAGAAAAGCAGCAGGAGACGTGTACAGTTCGGTCTCTTGGCACTGCCCTTAACCCTGGGTCTGTTTTGCCACTATGCATAGCCAGAATTTCTGTTTACTGCCTTTCATGATTACAGAGGTGTCTTCCTTGAGTCCTGTCTTCTACTGGAAATTCATTGTTGGAAAAGGCCACCTGCTCAAATGGTACCTTTCGAAATCCTTTCACCTCCAGCATGGGGTTAAGTCAGCTTTGTAAAGGGCATGCTCAAAGCCTGACTGTACTTCAGAGTTTCCATTGCACTGATGAGATGAAAGGCGTGTATACCTATCAGAGGGGATTTTCTGTCACAGTCTGAAGTCATATCACGCTTGATTCTAATCTCATTAGATCTCTGTAGCAAAGCTAGGTTAGGCTTCAACAGGAAACCTGAGGAAAGATACGTTAGTGTTAGTGACTCAGAAACACTTGTTTTCTTCAACACATCAGACACATTCTTTTTTAGAGATACCCCCAAAAAAGACAAGACGCAGATGTGTAATTTGAATCCGTTATCTTGTTTGGTATTCTTAAATAGCAGAGCTGCGTGTTGCTGCAGTGTGTGTCTCGGTGGGATGTCAGACAGTTTCAATGTCTTAAATGGCTTGATAAATGAGTTCCCCTACAGTGGACTCTATCCTGACTGGGAGACCTATCTGTCTCTCTAGGGATTGACTGATAATTCCTTTGATCTTTCTGCCTGTGTACTCGGTGTGCATCACCCAATCCAAGACATGGATTTGGAGCAGAAATAGCAGTGTGTGTTCCTCTTACTACCTGGTTTATTATCACACATAGATAGTACTAGAAAGAGTTGCAGCAATAAAGGTCAGTGACCCTGTTAACATTTCTCTACTGTACCTGAAATTTAGGGGAGACCCGTTTAAACCAGATTGTATTAATGACAGGTGGAATTGGCAGCCACCAGTATGTAATGGACTTAAGTGGTTAGCATCATCGGTATTAAATGTGTCTCTCTACTCATCATTGTATAATGAAGTTTCCAAAAATCTAATAACCAGTACTGTTCTATAACATATTTCTATATAAATATATTATAATTTTACCACATTCATGTTTTCCATTAAAAATAAAACAATCAAAATAAAACATATAGCATTGGCCACCAAATGATGCTGTACACATACTGAACAACATAGTATTAGAATGAAACTACAAGTTCTTGCCGGTCATCTTGTGCAGTTTGGGTGAGAGGACTGCAAAGTGAAGCAGAGCCTCTGAAATTGTGTTTTCTGTCACAATAAGATAAACCCTACACACAATGTATTAACCTATTGTAAATCACAAAATGAATTCCCTGTGAAGGATGCCCTGTTTTTCTGCTGGGTATTCACTTGGTATGTTTATGCAAACTTGTTCCTTATTACCAAGCTGGGCTTAACTCTCCCCTGGCACAAACTAGAGCCAAATGAATTCCTCAATTCTCTAATGATTTGGCATCCCTCTCCCCATCAACACTGTGTCACTGTTGACAGCTTCCATGTCTCAGTGGTGTGTTGTGCTAAATCGATCTGTAGAGTTTGCAGTCTTAGTTCTGGTGTTGAGAAATAAAGCAGTTCATTTATAACGGCAGTGCATTCTCTATTTGCTTTCTTGTGTACTGTAGTAGTGGTCATTTTTCGCCTGGCCCAACCACTCCATTGTCAGACTTCTCAACCTCCACTGTCCCACAATGAACCCTGCTGGGAGACAGATAGAGCTGATACCTTGCACTTTCTGATACAATGAGTCCCACTGTTTCTTCCTTGATATCACTGTCTATTTTAGGCTGGGTTTTTTAAACATGTTGCATTCTCATCTAAACGAAGCCCACCTTGACAGTGCTAATATATTCTCAGAGAATTGTTAGTGACGATGCTGGGCTTCACATGGTTTAATAGAAGTGTCCACTCATTATAACACAAGAAGAAATGCTTCGTTAAATTTTTTTAATTAAATCATTTTTGCAGATTAGCTAAATGTGTTATTGACTCTGACATTGACTGCAATACTGAGGTCATGCGGTATTGTCTTCTCATATGGTAAAAACCTATGTGATATAATTCTCTCAATGTTCAGTGAAGAGCTTGTCCAGTAAACAATGAGTTTTGCTACCAGCTTCATCTTTCTGTATCAATGATACAGATCCTCACATTTGATAACCAACTGTATTCTTCGATCCTATCAATCACCTGTGATTTTTGGTGCTATCCAACAAAGAATGATTAATTCAGAAACCAGTAACAACACATAATATACTTCATATAAACCTACACTTTTCAACCAGTTCTAATTGTTTCACGTGCTGAAATACGTTTTAATTCATGTGTACAAATCATTCTATCAGCAGTGTCACTTTAGCTTTAACTACAGGTGATGATTTGTTTTAGTACACAACAACATCCCCTTTCAAAACTGCATGCACAGAACTACTGTACTTGATGTTGTCTGACTGTCTATAAACAACTTAGTAATTATTACAACGCAATAGTTGCACCTGTTGCTGTTCATCGATGTGCAGGTAGTATATTGCTAGATTCCCCACAAATTACTTACAATTTAAGATGCAGAATGGAAGTATATTTTGGATAAGAGGTTTGAAATTAAGACAACAAGAATATAATGCCCTTTGGGGAATTAGCCTACCGCACGCTTTGATGATCAGCCATTTGTGTGGGAGAATATTTTAAATGATGTATAAAATTGCTCTTATTACTTGAGTTCTATCATAACATTACTAATGGGCTTTTGATTTGATCAGTTTTGAAGGGTCATCGAACTACATGTTCTTGAACGTTTCTGCCTTCAGCCAGCGAGTCTTGAGATCTCTTTAAACTCATTGTGTGATGATTGTCTTGCCTATCTTTTTCTTTCATTGGGCCTGTCTGTGTGGCTTGTCTTTTGTTACCTTAGCCATTCGCTCTTTTCTGATGTGGTTCTCAATATACAAACCTGCTGGCTGTATCATGGTTGTAGCTTGCCTGGGATATCTATTGTAACAGCTGACTGTTTATTTTTTGGATCATTTAGATTATATGTAGATAGAGGCTACTGCATTTGTTACAGTGTGCAAATGTGGATTTCTATAAAACCAATATAAAATGGAATTAATACAACCAATTATATTCTATGACTGCAGACAATGCCAAATACCTGGTGTTAGGGTTTAGTAGCTATCCTGGTGCATCAGCAATATCAGCCATGACTACAAATCTATTGGTTTAAAATTGAATATCTTATTGCCAATAAAATTAAATTGGCAAGATAAATCTGTCCTTTCATTTCACAGGCAGGACATGGGCATTGCAAGACCGGAGTCATAAAAAAGAGATGTAGTTGCCTGATGAAATGTGTGAGATTGCTATGTTTTCTATCAGGGTTCAAAGTAAGGTTTGTTTTTGGTAAAAACATGTAATTTAGGGTAGGTGCTTCACTATGGACTGCTATTTCAGCACACCGTCAAACCATGGGGTAATTAATTGATCTGGCAATTTGTCTTTTTGAAAGTCAGAGGAAGCCTGAAACCCAACTGCAGCACACGTTATAGACACAAATAAGCCTTTGATAACTACTGGAACAGCAACTCATTATTAAGATCCTCTTGCAAGAAAGCAAGTGCAAATGCGAGTCATAGGACAGAATAAACCAGAATGGCTTTAAACGTCCTGGAGGTCACTTGGTGGTTGGTTTGAAATAAGGAAAACAACATCTTACTAAGCTTAACGGGGGACACAGTTATTTAGTTAAGGTCAGACAGTAAGAATATGAATGAATTGAAGACAGCTTGATGAAGGTTAAAACAAAGTTTTAAAAAAAAAGGTTTTATTTAAATGTAATTATTGGGTGTTTTGAAAATTTGGAAAGGTACAATTTAAAACCATATTTATTTTTTGTTGCAGTGTGCAAAATCTTTCAGGATTTGAACAAAGAAATCATACCATGTTCACAAATCAATTACCTCAGTACTAAGTTTGCAGCACCTTTTAGTAAAAGGATAAAACAAACTGCTAACCTTCCACAACCAGCAAGGAAACAATAGATGCATGTAGGAGCTTGTAAATTACCATTGGAGCAAATTCTTTTGTCAATAGGGCCCACAGCTACACTGTAGCTCCTTTCAAGAACCGCATACAAAAAGACAAAGCACTACTAGAGTGGAGAGAACAGGAAATACTTACTGGAAGGAAGGGTTTGACAGTAAAAAGACAATGAGGTGAGAATAAGTGACAAGAAGGAGGCAGTCATTGAGGGTAACTCAAACGTTGTTAATGTCAGCCATTTATCTTCCAGTAAATGTAATTCTATTCAACTGAAAACTGTGAATCCATCAAGTAAAGCACAGCAAATAAATCCACTGTAGCCAAGTTTTCTCACAAGGGCCTAATGGCATTTAAATCAGTGTTTAATAGTACGCACTAATTAATAAGAGAGGCTTCAGAGCTACATAATCTTAATTTTGACACGGTGGGGTCTATTTTAAATGATCTCATATTTGTTGTCTTCAGTGGTTTTAATAAAGAGATAAACACCATGGGGTCTATATTAATTATCTAAACAGCATAAGGTTGTAATATTCCCAACTTAAATTGTCATTAATCAATCAATCAGTCAATCAATCAGTATTTATTTTATATAGCTTCTTTCATAGTGGACCACCATCACAAAGCGCTTTACATGATAGTGAGGAACAATGCATAATTCATTAAATACAGTGAAATGCAGTGCTTAGTACATTAAATACAGGCATAATACATTAAATACAAGGCTAGGATGTGAATTCTAAACATTGTGGATACATGTGTCATACAGAATCATATGAATCAACCTGAAATAGCAATTTAGAGAATAGCTAATAACAGATATCAGTCTTAAAGACCATTGAGTGCATGAGAGAACAAGTGGGTCCTGAGAATTGATTTGAAGCGAGCGACTGTGGGAGCTGCACGCACTAAAGCTGGGAGAGAGTTCATGATAGTTGGGGCCATAAAGCTAAAAGAGCACTCTCTGAGTGTGGTGCACTTTTGCTTGGGCATAACAAGCAAGCCAGAGTCAGAGGACCTCAGCTTGCGTGATAGACCTCATGCCACTATGTTTAGTTATCTATAATAATGTAAATATATTTGGATCTATAAATCACCCCAGAGGGAAAACTCCAGATGGAGTAATACTTATTTAAAGAACAAGGGCAATTAGATCCCCCATATTTAGATCATTAAAATATACACCCATACCTAATACAAGTTTCCCATAGCAAAGCATAGGGATAGTATGGCAAAGAATAAGTAAGCATTGTAAAGCACATGTTTAAAAATATGGAAAACCATAGTAAACTATGGTACATGCATAGGATAATGGAGAAAAGCATTACATGACAAATTTACTGTGGTAAACTTTTATAAGTGTGTCTTTATTGTACTGAACCACAAATACTGTGATCACTAATGGATTGAGGGCCATGCCCTGTTTTAATGCACTTTAATATCATTATTATTTAATAGTATTGACAAAGCTGAACAATGGCCTTTGCATTTTCACATACCATGAAATTGGATGGTTGGATGCTAAGTAATTTTTTGTTAAGAGTTTTCTTAAATAAGCATTCAAATCAAGGAGGCATTTTGTAAAGTGCATGTATGTTTGTTCCCTGCAGAGATGTAGTATAGTGTTGATGAATATGATACATGATGTGAGCCGGGGGTGCTTTGAGCCAGGGGTGCGTGGGGTTTGTAGCATGGAGGTCACATCAAGGCCAAGTGAAAAATACGTCTTCAAGCTCCTTGTCTGTGAGCAGACCTGTATTGGATTGCTGTGACAAATGACACTTTGATATGCCCTGAACTAGACATTTCTTAGAATGCTACAGAAAAAAATATTCAATAGATACATGGCCTCCTGGACTGACAACTGCACATTCTATTTTACTGACCACCCTAACTGTAATTTCTCTTAGAAACTGTACAATTTGCTGTGGCATGGAGCTGTGACCTGCACAAAGCCCCATTACATCTGTACTAGAAACACAACACTGGTTATTGGTTACTGCTTATCTAAATGCACTTTTAACAGAGTACCTTCCAGGTATTGGGATTACTAAATACAGAAACAAAAAAGATTTTACCCCACTCAGACTCTTTGCTTCCTAAATTACTATTATGTTATTGTTGTTGTTATTATTATTGTGATTTTTTTTTTCTTCAGAAAATTGATCAACGTTTTTGTAGGGGAGGTGCTCGGATTTGTGTCTCGTTTGTTGAAGCATCAGACTAATATTGCCTTATTACAGTCTATGTTCATTCTTTACAGGGGCAGGGGAAGCTTGGCTGTAATAACGTGGTGAATCCCGTGAGGAATTGTTCATTGTGTAGTCTTTAATAGAAGGTGGGTGTAGGCTGATTTCTAATGCTGGCTATTTTTTTCTCCACACAGAAAAACAAGGTGGACCTTTTCTACAAGCTGCGCCACGTGATGAATGAACTCTTTGACCTGAGAAGACAGCTGCTCTCAGGTCACCTGACCCAGGACCAGATTCGAGACGTCAAGAGACACATCACTGTGCGCCTCGACTGGGGGAATGAGTGAGTATCTTTCCAAAAGTTGTTTGCAACAGTTTTCAACCAAGTCCCATTAATGTCCTTAACCGTACTTGTGAGTACCCAAAATACAGCACTTTTTTTTTCTCAATATCTGTACAGTTGACAAAAACCAAACATGGTGGAATGATTTCGCAAAACTGAGGTAAATATTGGAAAATTAATGGAAATGTAAAGTGCCTGTAATAATGGCTGGTAAGCATCTTTATTTTTGACACGCAGTGTGGAAATGTAAACTGGACTCTCCTTATGCCAGTATTATTTCATACACAGATGAATAACCAGATATTATCTGCAGCCTCTTAGATCCTTGTTTGTATTTCTGGGGATTGACAACTCTGGAGATCAGATCCACCCTAATTTGTCAATGGAACAGGCATGGTACAACAACGTGAGCCTCCCCACATATCTAGCAAAGAAATAAGTTAAATATCAAGGGACAATAGTTATGTGAAGACATATCGATCGAACTTTATGAGAAACAGTATCCCCACTTGAAAACATGCATTCATGTTGCATATCACAAAGAAAATGTAAGTAGGGCATAGCTATGATAGGTACAGTATTTAAGTCAATCCTCATGTGACACCTTTTATAGCTTTATTGTGTGTGCTGCTGCTAATCTGAACCATGTTTCTGTCAAGTAGGGCTTTATCTTAGAAATCCAGTAGATTTTTTTTTTTTTTTCCTTTTTTTCTTGTCAAGTACAGTTGGACTATCATGCTGTTCATTTTGACTTTTCAGGAATAGGCTAAGGGGACTTGAATCTTCAACAAAGAGGGTAATAAATAAAAATAATAATAAATAATAATAATAATAATAATAATAATAATAATAATAATAATAATAATAATAATAATAATAATAATAACAATAAAATGTCATGAGGCCTCAGAAAAAAATCCCATATTGATGAAGATTGTTTTTTTTCCAGTTGTCAAGATGATAGCTAGGCTGTGACCCATAGGAACCCACTTCACCTGCTGCTACAGCAATTTCCCAGACCTTTGGGGAGCAGTAGCCGAAGCTAAATTTTTTTCTATGTGCTTTGGTTATATACCTTGGTGACGCTTGCCGAAATTATCACTGGGTTTCAGTTAAAAGGGATTGTTTCCACTGTGTTCAGTTGGGATGGGATCCACTATGTTCGGTTTACCGAACAGCACAGACCCACAGACATTAAAATTGCTTTATTGTGATTTCAGAGTTGTAGTTCCTCTCATGAGTCATCTTCATCACAGCTAGAAAGTATTATAGATGAGGCTCTTGAAAAGCCTATTCCAGGCTGTTAGTCACTGTGTCAGATATAGCAGCTATTTAAGATTAGACTGTACTGGCATTAGCGTAAACTATCTCGCACCTGTTTTTTGGTCATGGGCATAAAGCACATGATAATCGTAGGGAACACAAATGCTTTATTGAGTCAAGTCATTAGTTGATAAATATGGAATCTGACAATATACAGTACTTGTTTTTGACATTGAGGTACCTCAGAGGTCAATGTCACTCAAGCATTTGAAGGTCAATAGAAAAATGACTATGATGCCAGCAAAGGTACTTTCCACCACAAATTACTCCTAGATTCCACACATTGAAACTGATTTGTTTTAGGGGATTGGTATCTAAAATAAAATATTAACAAACCAATAGTGCTTCTAAAAGAATATATTATATTCTCTCAATTGACATAATATTTCTGTTTATCTTAATCATCATGTATTGCTTTTCACTTATACTGGCTTCACTTTAGGCTTTTTCAGGGGTTGCCCCAAAAGTAAAACGTGCTGTCTATTATTATTATCATTATTATGCTAAATAGCCATACATGCAGAAACAGATTTAACATACACTATTGGGAAAAATTAAAAGATAATTGAAATCAGAGGGTATAAGGTACCCGCCAGGTTATTTTCCAAGCTGTCAGCTCTCATTGGTGTGTTTTTATTTTTATTTTTTGTAAAGCAGTCTGCGAGCAAGAAGTGGTGTTAGTGAAGATGGAATGGCCTAAGGAGGAGTTATGTGGTAATTAAGCTGATTATTTCTGATGGGATGGTGCTCTTCTCTGGCTCCTGCATAATTTTGCGACATATGCTTTTATGAATTGTTTCCTCTGAAACGAGGAAGAATAGACAGTAAAGAGCGATCTTTGCATCTGGGGAAATAAGAGATTAAACACAGTGCTTTCCTTTATTAGTTAGAGTTATTAGTTATTGGTTTTCCTGTCAGCACTGGGCTTGTTTTATCAAAATGTCTATGAGATGTAGAACCCAGATTAGCAGGAGCCAGGAGTGTAATTGCTGCTTGATTTCTCTGTTTCATCATCACTGGGTGATTAGAGAGAGTCCCTGGACTACATAAACAAGAATTTGTCATTGTTTTAACAATGCTTCTCCAAGGGAAAACAATATAGCAAAAGGAGAAACAATATTGTTTAGTGGGTCTGATGTCCCAATGGGTACTGCAGCACAGAATGCTGCAGTGCCTTAATTAGGTATGTGCATAAAGACTCCCCAAATATTGTATATTTTGCAGAGTCCTTAAAGAGATAGTCACTACCCAAAATCTGCTATTTCACAATTTGAGCTTGAGTGATGTGGACAGCTGTCATAAACACTATTGTAACTAGCAATAAAATAAACGTGTTGGGAAATGTGCGTTTTTATAAACCTGGGTAAAGTGTTCCGGGGCTTAAAAACATACTAGAGATACACTGTATACAATGCTGTCTCCACTTTATCTAAGCTGTAACTCAAAGACAACCCCATCATCTTTAATTGTCTACTAGTATCCTTCACTACAATTAGTTTTACTGTATGGTATCTTGCAGTCTTTAGACCCCCTAATATTACACCTGCTGGTGGGAGGTAGGACTGGAGGAACCATTGTCTTGATGTTGTTGCTTTTCTGTGATAGTTCACAGATACCCAGAAGGAGTCACAAGTAACCACAGCTTTCGGAATGCTCTTAATGTAACCTTGGTGACTGATCCTTGCACTTTGAGATTCAATTTGTATGCAGAATGGGCTGGATTTGGGAATGTGCAAGCAGTGTATACTGGAAAACTTGTTTATGTAACCTAATTTGTCTGTGAATATTTTATACTGATGTATTCACAGTACTGACGTGTTCATAATAGATTTATCATGTATAAAGTTATTGGAAATCCCTTTTACTGACCCAGATCTGTGAGAGGATTAGCTGGATATGTGAGAGAACCACAGCTGGACAGCTTTTCAACCTTTCCTACTTCACATCCTACTGCTCTCTGCAAAAAAATAAATAAAACAAATAAAATAATAATAATTGGAAATGACACTATTTATTAAAAAGTTATTGCATTGGGACTGCAGACCAAATAATGAGCCATACTAGACAACATGCAAGTGTTTGGGGTATATAAATCTGTAATGGCATGTTTCGTTCTCCCACCATTATTAAGCTGTATAGACCTTTTCAGAAAAATCCAACAAGAAGTTCAGAAATGAAAATCTCCACAAGCTTTCGTAGAAGCAAACAAACAAGAAAACTTACAAAAATAGAATATGCACACATAAATACATTGGAGCTATGAGCACCTGCAAGACAACTGCCTTCCCCGTCAAAGCTGAAGTGCTTTAGTAAACATTGCCCAATGAAGCTCAGCTCTTTTGAATCATTCTGTTCAGCTTCAAGGTCCTTATCTTAATAAGTACTAGAGTATAATCTATCCGCAGCCTAGTGTGCATTCAGAAACACGTTACTGAATAAAAGGGGTGTTTGTTGGTTTCTAGCCTTCAAAAATTAAATTTTTTTTCCACATTGCAGCCTTCCTTTGAAGCTGGTTGTTGGTTCCTAGTTAATAACAGAATTGCATTAGGTTAGCTTGGTAAAGCGTTACATTACAAGCTGGATTAAGATTTAGACACAGAAGCAATACAAACAGCAGCACATAAATGCTGCTTAGAAGTCAACTAAAGTAAGTGTTGGCAGTTTGCTCATTCTTTGATTGAGGAGCTGCTAATTAATTGCAACACTTTTAGGAGGATAAGCAACGTGATCGAACATCTTTATTAAGGGTACATTAGGTACCCGTTTTTATTAAGCACCTCAGTAGTGACCTGAGTTACTACCCCTGCATTTCCTTTCTTGAGCTCTCCCCTGCAGAGAACGCTAGAGGCTAAGTGGTGTGGAATATTGAGAAGTGGAAGTTGAGATTCCTAAACTGGATTCAAACTCAGGCCTTCTCCCACTCCACCATATTTCCTCCCATTAAAAGGGTCAAGGATTTGCTTCCATGACCTCAAAGCTTGCTTGAATCAAACTCCTGGGCTCTCAGCAGCCAGTCCTTAGGTGAATGGTTTAGTGTTGGGATCCATGGACACCCACTGACCTTCAGTTTACCTTAGCTGTTGTGGAATTGGAATAATAACAAAGATCCCATATGCTGTGTTAGCATTAAATAATGCATCGTAATAAGATGCAAAATACAACAGTATTTTCAGACATTGATGAAGACTTCCAACCTTTTTTTTTCTTGTTTCTACAGTGGTGCTGCTGTGTTTTGCATGGGGAGAAGGTTATTTAGTAGGGAACAAGAACATTTGAGTGTCAAATGGGTGACTGGACAAAATGGTGCACAGAATGTTTTGATATAACAAAAGCAACAATGCAACTGGCTGCTCTGGTCTGAGCTCTGCAGACAGGTGGAAAAAGTATATTTGATGTCAACACGTGTTGGTATTGGTTGGGCCACAGCCTTGACAGTTATTTTAAGATCATCGCACACACTCTGGCCTAAATGTATTTTTTTTTTTTCCTGTCAGGCACCTAGGCTTGGACCTGGTCCCCAGAAAAGAGTTTGAGATGGCAGATGCAGAACAGATCAGCGTCTCGGACCTCTACAAAATGGTAGGTGAAGGTGAAGTGGGTGAGGAGAAAAGGAGAGGGGAGAGGTGTATGGGTTAGAAATATGGCTACTAACAAATTGTTATACTTGTAAAATAAATCTTTACAAATCATTAAGGATGAGTTGTCCACTTTAATGTCAGCTGAATCTGCTGACTGTAAAAGAGCTCCCCAGATGTCAATATATAAGACAATCACTACAAGCATATTTTCTGATTCCTGTTAAGAGCGGTTCAGAAAGCAAAATGCAGCTTTGTTGACCTTTCTGCTGCAGGCATAACAATTGAAAGTTGTTGAAGTACTTAGAACTTAAACGTATTGATGGCTACTCTGTAATCTATAAGGAATGAAATTAGATGAATTAAAGAGCTACCATCCTAATACTTGTGCTGTTGTACCACTGTTCTTTTTTATTATTTTTTTTTGTGCTATGTTTATTATTGAAATCCTTTTCCTATACCAGAGAGACCTGCCTTCTGAACTATCAGGTCGTACATCTTTGTTTATATCTGGAAATGAAAAAGTGCAAGGATTGAAATACTTCTAGAAATTGACTTATGTTTTTACTTGTTTCCTAAGACAGTGGTGCTGTGTTGCTTTGCATTTAAAATGCAGGTATTCAGTGTGGCAAATGTTTTTTACTTTTAATTGTTTATTATATGTTCAATAGCCTTCTCTCCATATTAGTATAGATATATAGCCTAGGCTGTCCCATGGCAGCTGATCAGTTTAATCAAGGTATTTCTTTTTTAGAATCTGTATAATCTGCCAAATAACAACAGAAATTATGAAGGTGACAAAAGCCTTCAATGGGGTAAATAAATATAGATTTGACCCTTTTTAAATATGTGGTTGCCTGATGTATTTTAGCTTAAAATGTCTGTGTCAATTGTGTGAGAAGTCATATAGTAGTAACCCCCCCCCCCCCCATCCTGGTAAGATGACCCTAAGCATGGCCGTTATGCTGTGGGGGGAGATCGTAGCTGTCATGTCATTCTAAAATAATACTGAAAGGTATCTCAAGTGAACCGGGCATATAGGAAAACAACAGAAAAGGTAGTGATATAATGCATATAGACATAGTACTGGCTTATTCGGGATTTCTCCTGATGTCCTGAGGTTGGTAAGCAACCAGTGGGACTGCAGAGAATGTGAAAGAAACAGCATTACAGTTTTGAAACTGAACACAAATAATTGTGTAGCTCAAATTGAATCGACTGACTAGCCTGAAGACAAATTGACAAGCAAGAAGTAAGGAAACCTTCCTGTACATTTAATACATATATACATATTTGAGTGCACCAGCTTATAGCCATTAATGCGTACATATGTTAGGGTCTCAAGTAGAAATATGATCCCATCAGCTTTGAGTTCACCGTGGATATTGAAAGGTTCCTAACTTTCACCCAGACCTTGGTATCCTAATAGATACACCAATAACAGCTTCTGAATGAAGCCAGGTGTATACAGTGCCTATGAACTGGAAGACAATATATTCTGTACACTACACAAATGAAACATAGATAATCTAGCTCATTTGAAATTACAAACTGTTCGCAGTCTTGTCTCTCAACTGCAAGGGGAGCAGCGACTAGAGGACTTAGGGTTTAGGTCGGCCAGGGTGTCCTTGGCTTACCAAGCACCAGCGAACACTTTAATTTGGCTGGGCGCCTGCGGGCTTGCCTGTAAGCTGCCCAGAGCTGTGTTGTCCTCCCACACTGTAGCTCTGAGGTGGCTGCAAGGCAGGCATGCAGTGTGAAAAGAAGCAGTCGGCTGATGGCACATGATTCGGAGGACAGTGAGATGAGCCAAAAAATAATTGGCTATTCCAAATTGGGAGAAAAAATGATGAAAACAATTGTCGACTACTAAATTTATATATATATATATATATATATATATATATATATATATATATATATATATATATATATATATATATATATATATATATAAAGACAGACAGAAATTTTCTTATATTGCCAAACTGTGTTCATGTTTTTTTTTTCATACTGTTCTGTACAAGGGAGGTAGGATGAAAAGTCTAGAAATCAAAGTTGTTTATTAAAGAAAACAATGAAGTAGCTGAGATAAGTTGTTGTGCTAGAGAGAGGAGAGACTTGTTTTATAAATTATTGGGAATGCCAATGGAAGGCTGACATCTTTACTGTAAAGTTCAGTCACTAAGGTGCTCTAATTTCTGGACAATATTCAACCACTATGTATTTTATTTCTCAGGACAGACACCTGGCACAAATGGTTGTTGCAGGGGTGTTTTTGCTACCTGTGAAAACCCTTGCAAGTGAACTCAGTTGCCTCACAGGATAGGTGGGTGTAAAAATAAGAACTGACTTTAGCTACATCCAAGGGCTTTTATTTCACTGCTGTGGAAAGTAATTTTGAAATCCCTGATGGGATGCTAAAAACTTTTGTGTAATTCAAGGCTTTTTTAACATCTCCAAATTTACATATGCTCTCTCAGAAGTAATTTTGGCTTAAGCTTCAAAGCTGACTTATAATTAATTGAGAGCCCCTGAACTCTGAAGTTGGAAATCTGCCCTGGTTTTTCATTCTCCTCTGTTGCCTGCTAGTGTGCCCTACGCAAGGCCTGGTGGACGACGAGGCTGTTTGTGAAGGTATGATAGCCGCTCCTGGGGTTTCAACCCAGGGCATTCCGGATTTAGGCGGTTCCTGCAGCTTGATTAAAGTCTGCAGTTAGCTAAAGCTGAAACGTATCTAAGGCATTTAATTAGTGCCTTTCCATGAGTCTTCAAAGGAAAACAAAAGCAAAAGCAAGTATGGCCTAATTACCTTAAATAAATGGTAATTTTTTATGATGTAAGCCCCATCCTTTCAGCACTAAACCTAAAGCGGTGCATGCTTGATATTCTTGAAATCCCTATGGTGATTTATTTGAAAGCTAATAATCATTTAAGAGATAAGGCGGTGTAGCTTAAAGCGACAAAAGCAACTTGTTTATAGTTTTATAATGTGTATACACATGGAGTCAATTTTTATCAAGGTCTTTACACCAAAAATACAACTGTAAATGTTACAAAACCTGCAAAATCAGTTTGCAAGAACAACAGTTTGATTATGTACTTTAATAACATTTGATGCAAATTGAATGTAGTTCAAATATAAATCAGACCCTTGGGGTCTTGCAGGAATCTGAAACCTGCTGATTAGGAGGAGAGGGCTGAGTTTGTGCCCAATCTTAAAAATACCTAAGGAATGTTTCCTTTGCTTGGGTTGGTGGAGAGGAGGGACAGAGAACGGTTGTGTGGTATATACAGTATTATTTTCTATAGCATCTTTATTTTATATATCGCACCTTTCATACAAACACCACAAAGCACTGTACAGTTAATTACAATTTAGAGATATAAACATTAGGAAATGCTAGTGTATAAAAGTAAGTTTTAAGATCCGAAGTCTCAGAGTCCTTGATCACCCCAGGAAGAGCATTCCACAATCTTGGTGTACAGCTGCAGAATGCTCTGTCACCCATTGACTGTAGCCTTGTTTTTGGAGCAATTAAAAGAACAGAGTCTGTTGACCGCAAATTCTGTGAAGGAATATAGTGAAGTCCTCCCTGATAGAGTGATCTACTTTGACATCAATAACAGACTACAAAGAGATTCAGGATGACACACCTCAGCACCAGGGCACAGGGAAATAATGCCCTGTCAATGTCCTGCAACATTACACCAATCCATTCAACAAACACAACAAAAATGGGAGACCAGACTCAGTCATGCTTTGCCTAGCTGTTAGAAACAAGCCTCCTTGTGCACTGGCATGGGCAGAAGAACAAGCAGTTTGTTAATTGTATCTGAAAGATGCTGGGCTGAGCCAAGATATTCATTGCTGCTCGGCCTCTCCCTGGCATAATTAATGAGCAACGTTCCCTAACAGCCAGCCATGAGAGGCCTGCAGAAAAGAGTGCCAAGGTTTGCCTTAAATGAAAAGAGAGCAAACACAGCTGGTCTTGTGTTCAAACTGTAGAACATCTTGAAGAGGTGGAACTGGGGAGCAGTGTTCACAAGAGTTAAATAAATAGGCATTCTCATCACAACTAATCACACATCATAATCTGTTCAATTAGGCACACATTACACAGTGATGAGTTCAGCATTTACTATACAGAGCATAAATATAAATATCACAGGAAATGTTCTTTGTGTTTCCATTAATGAGCTGGTGCAGAAGGAATGGACCGCACGGCTTGGACATTGTAGGGGGTTATCATTTATTTAGTATATTTGCAATTCCAATGACTGTTGTTTTGTCCTGTGGCATAATTTATACCCTGTGTATTATACATTAACTGGCCAAAGAATCAGAGAATCCAATTAAAACTGGAAAGTTCACAGGCTGCCATGTGTGCAAATGTATGTGGTCATGTGATGAGTCTTGTGATCCACTGAGTGAGAGTTGCAGAACAATCATTGGAAGACAGAAGGATCTCAGAAAGGCATGATAGTGCAGCCAGCTCCCCCAACACAGTGGCTGCATTTTTTTTAAAGCCGTCACCGTCTCCTGAAATGGTGATGTTTGCAGAAAACAGCCACCGGAAAACGTAACTTCAATCACAAGTGGGTCCACAGACCTGGGCAACATTTTGTGACAAGCAACCGACAAATCACACAAATTCAACTGTGTACATAACCTAGTTTATCTGTCTGACAAAAACATCTATGACCAGCTTACTGTAGTTGTTGGGATTTACAGCAGAATGTGAAGGATGGGGATTGCTTTGATTCATTTCTGAACTATTTGTTTTGCGCTGCTTTAAAATACAAACCCACGTTTCTAACTGTAACAAATTTCACAGGGACCCTGACATACATTACGGCTATGCTTGAAAAAAAAAAGTGTTCAAAGAACCTGTATATTTGGCAAGAAGGTAAACGCAGGAACTTCTAGTTATTCTTAATGGACTGTTGAAAGGTATTACCGAGAATGGTTGCTATGGAAATCAGTGTATACCAAAGGCCGTTTATTTCTATAGATTTCCAATCACTTTTGTGGTTTAACTCTGTGTGCACCCTAATTGTTTTGCTCAAAACTATTACAAAAGATAACTGGTTTTGTTTTCTTGAACAACGAATGTGATTATATTCAGCTGAGACAATTCCATACTTTATTCTTGCAGCCAGAGAAAGTGAGTCAGCGTTTGCTATTGGAACACAGTGGTGCCTATTAATATCTAATAAGGCTTGTAGTTTTTTCTGGCCTAGGTCTGTCTGTCTTGTTTGACTGTCCAAGTGGATGCTTTTTGGGAGCCTGCTGAGGCCTTCTTGTCACGATTCCCAGCTTTTGTCAAGGTTCACCATCATTTCCTTTTGACTGCAGCTGCAGGCAGCCTCTGTAAACACATGCACATCAGTATGTCATTAAATTGCAGATGTTCCCTGGCCTTTTTATATGCCAAATTCAGCAGCACCTCTCCCATGACAAGGTCCTCACCAGACATGGTCCTTATTTTTTAAATACAGCTGTTTCTCCATTCTACCACTAACTCATTCAAGAAAGACATGTTCACCTTGTTAGATCAGACTCCTGTGATCCTGTTAATGTAACTGATGCAGTGTCTTGCTGAATGAATTTCTATGTGAGCTTACAGTATGTATTAGAACTGGAAAACATTCTGCTCTCATATTCAGTGCATGTCTTGGATGCCACTTCTCAGCACTGCAGACTGCAGAGTTGTTGACCAGTTGTTACAACTCAAGTCAGCTATCCCTGTAAAAATGTTTTAGTCAACCCTTCACCGATTAGGGACAGCTTTTCATGCCACCAGACAATAATGATTTGCTGCAGACTTATGGCTGGTAGGTGTGACATTTTGCCTGGTGCTTGTTGACAGCTTGATGTCCTTGTAACTCCTTGATCCTAGGGCATTTCAATTTGCCCTGACGATAGTTCTTGAGCTGGTGGTGTTTCTATTGTTTCCTGTAAAACTCCAGTTTTTTTTTTTTGAACTCATCTTACATTGATACGATGCATTTTTCAGTTTGTGTATGATTCCCTGTGTACTTTACTGGTTCATAGAGAAGCAATCTGTGGGATTTAAGTACTTTAAGAAGACATCTTGAAGAAAATATCAGAGATGTTTCTTCACTCCACTGCAGACATAAGTCTATTAAAATATATTTTAGTGTATTCTCCTTTTCATGGCTTCCTTCCCTGTTTACTGAAGCCTTAACACAGTCCTCTTTAACTTTTACATGAATAAGACATGGGTTGAACAGAAGTATTAGAAACTCCTAACAGAACACTATAGACAGGATGTGGGCCCATTAAAGGTTTTAAATTGTTCTGGGGATAAGTGACTGTTTTATTCAATGATGTTTATCCCTCAATAGATTGTAAGTGAAACTATGATTAAATAAAGAGCAAAGAACTAGCTTTAGTCATGGTGCTCTGAAAGCATCTTTAAAGACATGGCCAACCAGTTCTCCATCTGTTCCAGGATGCACTGAATGACTCGTTTTTCTTTGTTTTTGATTTGCAGCATTTATCCAGCAGACACAGCGTGCAGCAAAGCACATCACAGGTAAGCTAAGAAGGAAAGCCAGTTTGAAATACATGTACTCATTTGCAAAAACGAACAAATAAAACAAAGTAATTCAGGCGTTGCCAAATGCAGAAGAGGCTTGTTCACACAGCTGTAACTTATGAGATATTTAAATAGTTGCTTTTAAAAGACTGTGTTGATGGATCAGTTTATTCATCTACCACTTAAAAAAGAATCCTCCATGCAACATTTTATTAAAAACACACTGCACAATAAATAAATAAATAAATAAATAAATAAATCTTTAAATAACTTTTGAATAGGGTCTGTGGTATTTTTAAAACTATTTAAAGTGTTTTGCTTTGTGTATATGTCTAGTATTGATCCAGTTTGTACAGTACACTCACATTATATTCTTTGTGCCATAAGTTGGGAATGAATATTGAATGTTGCTTTACAGAGCTGTCCAATCAGATGTGTAGTTTTCAGATCATTAACTGAAAATGTAATGTCTTGCAATCGTAGTTGATTATGTCGCTCTCTCTGCCCAGGGGGACAGCATGCGACAGTGCCACGGGGAGGCTTGCCGGATCCCAATACCTCACCATCTCTTCCTCAATTTGAAGAGTTTCACCTACAACACCATCGGAGAAGACACTGATGTCTTCTTCTCCCTCTTTGACATGAGGGAGGGCAAACAGATCAGGTAGGGACCTCCTCTAACCATCAATACAGGGATCTGTAAACCAGAACAAGAACACACTCAACTGATAGATTCTTAAGTAGTAAAAAGAAACTAGCAAACTTCTTTGACAAACCATCCGATGGCGACAAAGGCTGTTTTTTTTTTGTTTTTTTTTAAACAACTCTGGGGCAGTCCGAGCTCATTGCTGCGATACAGGTAGTCACAGTGAATACAAAAGCTTTTCATGTAAATACAATATTATAAAGATCCTATTGACTGTATTACTTGTGAAATAAGTTGTAAGTATCTGTAGACATTACTATTTAAAAATGTTTACATTTATGTGAAGGTAATAATACTTCTAAATAAAAAGTGAAGGAGACATAATTGTACTATTGGTATAATCAAGTAAATAAATGAATGCTTTCTTTGATATTGCACTTTTATAGTTGTGTTGTGCTGCAACAATACAATGTAATTCCAATACACATAAGAGGGTTGTATACCAACGACAAACAGTATGGGGATATTTAGGTAAAACACAGGCCACAACAGTGGTTTAACCTAATATCGGAAACTTGCTAAAACAAGAGAAAGGGCCTCCCAACCAACAAAACTTGCAAAGTAATACTTAATAAAACAAGTACTATGAACTAATTAAAGTAGCACTGCTGTCACAGATTTGATTTTAGAGTTCAAGGCTCCATGCTAGGGTTAACTGGATTCAGATTACACATCTGCAGTACTGTGAGCAGCTTTTGTTATGGAACTATTTCTGGGCAGTTAGCCACAGCTAGTAATCAAAACCTGTTGCCTCTTCTCTTTCCTGGAGGTGACATGCAGGAAATTACCTTCTGTACAAGGACTAGGCTCATTATGTTCTCATTAAGATCATCAATCTCCATGTTCCAGTGTGCCAACAGTGTAGCAACTCCTTGGGCAGGCGTGGCACCATGGATTGATGTAATTGCTTTCAACCTGTTGTATTCAATTAGAAAGACTGTGCGTTATCTCTAACAGAACCCAAATGAACATCCTGATCCTGATCCTTTAATCTTGATCTTTCCCAGCCTCACCTAGTTGAGTCAGTCACAGTCCTGATAGATATATTGTTGTCTATTCCAAAGTCTGGGTAACCGTTTCCTAGCAGTAGGAGCACAATAGACACTTCAGAGTTTCCTTATTGACTAGAATAGGGATCACCATCATTTTGTAATTACTAATGCCAAATACAGTGACCAAATATGCAGATACTGCTGTATTCAGGGAATCCACTTATAAATCATGAATATTAAGTTTGCAGCAGAATTTACAATGGAGGGTATAAAGACATTGTTGTACTTGAAAAATATGTATATCCTGAAAATATATGTAAAAAAAAAAAAAAAAAGCAGAGCCCAACCCAAGAATAGGGGGAGTGATAATTATCTTGCTATTAAAAGCATGGTTAGAATCTCCTTTAATCTACAAGCATTGATCATTTCAACATGTGTTCGTATTGTATCTTCATTGTGTTTAATTAGGACTGCATTGAAAGAGCTGAAGGGGTGGTTTAATTGTAGTATAAAAAGGCTTTCATTTATCACTCAGGCTACCTGCTTCTCAAAATGTAATTGATGGTACGGTATTGGAATGTTTTTTTGTTTGTTTGTTTTTTGCTGAATCAGTCCTGACTCCTGCCTTTTCAACTGGTTAAAAAAAAGAACAACAAACAAACAAAAAAAAAAAACAATTATCTGATAGCATGCCATCTTGCCAGCAGGAACTAGAGGCTCCTCTCTGAGGTGTAGTCTGTTTGTTTAAATCCTGCTGTGTTTCTAATGAAGGGACTTCTTTTCCCTGTGGTTAGTGTTCAACCCTTCCTGCCTTTGAAACTGCTTAAAAAATGTGGCTTCCCTTCAGAAAGAGAGTTGCAGAGCCGTTGCAGGGGCTGATCTGAAGAGTTAGATGGAGATGTTCCCTTGTAACAGAGCAATGTTTCATATGTGGATCATTACTGAATAATAATGAAGCAGACACAGAGCATTGGGTGTTGACGCACTGCACAGGTGCGCAGATTTAATAAACACATGTGCTGCCACTAGGGTACCAGCAACGATAGCCTTATTGTCAGATTTAATAAAGAAAACAAAACAAAGCTAAAAATAAACATTTGCCACAGACGGCGAGCACTAGCCACACTAAAAGAGATGACCCGCTCCAGGAACCTAACCTGCAAAACCCTCTCTATACTGGTTGTTGGGATCAAATCCCCTAAACTAACCTAAGTAAGTCCCAGCGTCCTCCTGGCGACTCTGGCTTTTTTCTCCCCAAATGCCTTGACTGGTCAATGCCTTCACAAGCACCGTCTTGGAGTGGAAGGGTTTCGTAAAGTAGTTGTGTCCTCTGGAACAGACACTCTCCTCCTTGATGTACACAAAGCAAGTTTTTGGTCAGCGCCCGTGTTCAGCCATGGCGTTGCAGTAGCCTCGAGCTGTCTTTGAGCTGTGCACAGGCTTTCTGGTCACACTCTCCCAGCCAATCAGCCCTCCTGCTCAATCGGTTGCCTAGCAACGTGTCTCCTGTTGCACGTCCCAGCTGCTTTCTAAAGGCACACATCCATGCAAAAACCAGCGACAGGATCCTCCCTGTCACAGCCTTATTATGCAAATAAAAATTTGGATCGTGGGCGGATAGCTCTATCTGCCGGTTAAAGCTGCAATGTTCCACAATCACATTCAATTTCACACTAAAATATAATTGTTATGGTCTCTATTTTTAACATTCATACGTACAGAAATTAAAAATAGAGACCATGTTGTCATCCTCTTGGCTTTCGTAGGTTTTCAGAACCTGTGGGTGCAGTCCAATTCTTGTCCAAGAGTAATAAATGATGGCAACCAGTGATTAGTGACTTCCACTCTGAATTACTGGGAGGTGTTTGACAGATAAAGGGAATGTGTGTGGAGTCTCATCATCTCTTAGTATCATCTCTCCTGTGTGATAAACACTTCTGTTCTGTTTCTTCATCAGCATTATGTAAGCGCTGCTGAGCCCTGAATTTACTGTAGGCTTAATTTGTTGCTGTTCCATGTTTCACTTTGATTATTTCTTATGCAGTTTGGTGGCAGAGGCACAGTTGCAAATGCAGCTCTGGGCTAAACTGCATGCTGAGTTCCTGCAAGTGTCTCTGCATGCCATGAGGCTACCCAGACGACAGCTTTGTTTTTGTTTACCAAAAAAATCCATCTCTTCTAACCCAATTCGTGAAGTACCATTCCTTAAAACACTTCTGATATTTAGCTATGTATCTACACTAAATGTAATCACACCTAAGTACAACATCTCATTTGCAAACTCTCCTTAAAAACTGTTGGACTGCAGTAAATAAGTTCTTTTACAGTGTTTTTTTTTCCATTAAGACTGCATTGAAGTCTACTGTGGTAATCGCAAACTGCAGTCTAAACTATACCCACCTGTATGTATCATCTTACAGCATTCCTGTTGTCTCATTAGACTATAAAGTTACTCCTGTGCTAATGAGTAATCCTGCGAAAACCTTGCTTTGAAATGCTTTGAAATGGTCTTTCTTTTTTGTGCACATCCTAAGCAGCGCTAAACAAGCTCCCTGTGCTCCAGTCTTGCATCACTTTATCAAAGCTACAGTAACCAGGGCTGAATTTACAAACCTAACACTAGTAGTGCTCCTTTCTGGCTTGTGGAAGGTTAACACAAATCTCTATACATTTTGTATTTATTTATTTCTTTTATCCAGATAATCTGTGTTGTTATGGTGTCCCCAAGCCTGCAGCAATCCTTAGCTCTACAGTAAACCCTCTGTTAACCACTGCCTGGATCCTGACCAATGCAGCAGCTTAATAATTCATGAAGCTGGAATTCACAGGGAAGCAGACATGGTTGCTGGGTGCTGTTTGTTTGTTTAGCTTTCTTTGTTAACAGATTTGTGACTGCAAGTTTCTCAAAGAGCTCTGTGAAGCACATGATTCCTATAAAAAGAGCTACAATATGACCCCATTCTCTCCCTAACAACCCTGGGTTTACTTCAGGTCACAGCAGGAAAAGCTTGTGGTGTTAAAGACGTGGCATCTCATTCTCTTGCCTCACAGTGTGGGTACAATCTGGTCCCTTTATAAGTATGTCTCGGATGCTCTTAATGCAGTCACAAATGCAGTCGCTTCTCTGCAGTAAGTCACCTGTGTCTATTTTTTCTCCTTCCTCAGTTGTCAAACACTGCTCCCAACTGGGAGAGCTGGAACTAACTTTACAGAAGCTGTTTTGTTTTGTAGTTCTTTACCATCTCCAAGTTTTTGGTAGTCAAAAACACCTGCAACTGCTCCTATCTTGGACCAAGGGTGAGTTAGTAGGTCAGTAATGGTCAGTTATTTAGTAAAGCCAGCACCAACACACAAGCCGTCAATATCAGGTCATTTGCACTGTCTGAAACACCAGAATCCTCACTCCAGATGAGAAAGGGATTAATGGAAAAAAGCTAAATAATCTTGGTTTGACAGTCTGGTTCACTTTATCTAATCAGTCTGGCCGTTATGCAGATTTTCTCAGATTGACTCCTCTGTGCCACACTCGAATTCTTTGCAGGATTACTGGATAACAGGGATATTTTCACGACCACTGGCAAAAACAAAAAAGGAATTCTGCTTGGGAACCGCTAAAGAAATCAACTTTATTTTATCAATGCCAGATAATCCAGATCCAGATTGCAGTTTAATTGGAAGTAGGAGGCAAAGGCTAAGGTTTAAACAGAAGCATGTTCCTCAAGAGAATGATGCAACTCTTTAACACCATGCCGGGAGTGTAAACTGTTTAGCTTTTGGTTTTGCCTGGAATACCCTCAGTGTGACTGCATGTTGTTAGGTTCTAGTTCAAGGGTTTCTTTAAAGAAGAAAAAGCATAACAAATAGCAGATGGGAATATTACAATTAATTTATTAGCTTTATAGCGTTCACATTATCTGAATATTACATTTTTCATTACCCAATTATGTGTATTTTGTAAAGCTTATTTATCATGCTTACTGACTAAAGTTGTTGTTTTTAACCTGAGGGGGGGGGTGGGGGGGTGGGTGGAGTGGGGTGCTTCTGAAAAAACTCCCAAAATCTGAATTTGTGAGGTGAGGAGCCTTTAAAGGTGACCACTAGGGGTGGGCAAACTTTTCTGTGCCTCTTTGCAACTGCTAGTTAGTTAATGGACAAACTCTATACAGAAACTACCCTCCACCACCACCTCCACCAACTCCCGCCCAGTGGTAATATTTGCAAAAATAAATGTGAACAGACTGTTTCTGTCTTAAAGAGCAGTCTTGTCAAGCCATCTTCATGTGAATGAATTGGTTAAAAAATAAAGCAATTAGAAGTTTGAGGGACTGAACAAGGAACCTTTTAAATAGTTACTGCAAAATAATCTGGGAAGAGCAACCAAGACAATTCCAGCTTGAAAAAAAGCACCAGCACTGGTGTATAAGAATTGCGCCCGTCAGCTGTAATTTCATGTCCTGGTCCTGCTGTTTTCCAGATTGGCAGCTTTGACAGGTGCAGTACAAGCTACAGTGTGGAGAGAGCTCCCAGGGCCCAACTCTGACATGCTGGGATCATGTAGACACAAATCTTTATAAAGATGAGATTTTGTCATGTGTTGCACTAGACAGTGTGGAACAATTTTATTCTAAGCCATCTGATTTCCCCCCCTCTTCCTTTAGTCTTTGCTAGTGTCTAATATAATATAGCTGTGATGTGTGGACATCTTATTTTTTTATATATATATATATAAAAACACTTTGGTGTGTGTTTATATCCATATTTATGAGGTGAGACACGATCTAATTGAAGTTCTTTTGTGTACCAGCTGTAATATTTTTGTAATGATTTATGAAGGCAGACCAGAAAACTGCACATTACAGTAATTTAGGCTGAAGGATGCAAACATGTAACCACCCAATTGTTCATTCTGCTGCTGTGTAGACACACCACTCTGGCCACAAGGCTGCCTTGCAGGGGGTTCTGGGATATGATGAGAGGCATTTTGATGTTAACATTTGCATATGGGCTACTACTATCACTAGTAATTATCTCTGTTTTGGATCTTATTATCCCCGCAGAGGTAAAATACTGATGGGACTAGTGTGTTTATACTGCAAGGCACACACATATATGCTAATGTATGTCTGTGTACTGTAAATATTTTTGAAAGTCATTCATCCAATTGTAGTAGAACTTGGTACAGGCCAGACATTTCATATCTCTTTTACCATGACAAATGTCCATAATTATATTGTTGCATTTCTATTTCTTAGAAGGTTTTAAGGCACAGTACTGTGACCAACTTAGATTGAAAGCTATATCAATGGGAGCTGCTTTCGCCATTTAATAAAAACGAATGCATAGACATACTGTAGTCATTGTGACCTACTTTTTACAATGCTGTCACCTTTCCACTTGCTGGAACATAGCTGTTACTAGCGGAGTCTGAGTGCACCATGTCCAGGCACATTACCTTTAAGGTGGTACTCTAGCAGCAGGGGGGCCACCACATCAGCACATCCTGTACATTCTCAGACAGGTAACGGATTGTCCTGCTGGAAGCATGAACGACAAGTGTTTGACAGAGAGACAGAGAGATGATAATTCCTGTTGATATCTACACAGATCTACAGCCAGGTTGGTGATATGTTTTTAGATGTCTACTGTCTGACATAGAATGGATGCACCCCTGCAAGCCCTGGCAGTTCTATCTGGCCACTGTTAGATAGATGATATGGAATAAGCAATCAGGAGGTATGCTGTTCAGGCACTCAGAAATATATTCCTCAATAGAACTAAAAGGAAACGGTTTGATGGTTGGACCAAAAAAACACCTGTCATAATAATGTAAATAAGCTACACAGATTGTCTGTGTTTTATCAATGCCAGTGTTTACATTCCTCTGGACACACTCCCCCTAACCATCAGTCTGTTGTCCCCAAATGCTTCAAGCTACGCTTCCACAATGTGTGCTACAGAGGTCTACTTTTGTCGATCCCCTGTGAAAAAAGGTTTAAACAAATCATCTTTGCGTCTGTGGATTCTCGTTCAGTGGGAAAGTTAGACTAAGAGACAACAGCACCTGTTTCATGTGGAAGCCTCTGCTATTCAGTTTCAATCTTTGTTCTGCTAATCGCTGCCTGCCTCCCTTTTCTTTGTGCAGTGCCAATTCTATTAACATGGATTACTGAGAGGCGAAGTCAATACTGCACAACCCGGTTCTGATCTGAGAGTCTGCGCAGACATTAACCTTCCTCTAGCTCTTTGAAATGTTACTGTGTTATCCCTCAGAAACAGAGGAGGGATAATTAAAAAACTAAACAAAAAAAACAAAAAAAAACTGAAAACTGTTTATTTGATTTCCCTGCTGACAAATTCTACAAGTTAACGAGATCTGAGCGATGACAGGAAGGATACGTCTTAATATATAATCTGAGTAATGAAGACCAGCTGAAGGGTTGAAATATCCAAACAAGGAGAAACAACCGTGATCTTGAACACTGTCCCTTTCCTAGGGGCAGAACGGCTACAATAGAGTTCTATTCAGATCCATTCAAATTGTCGTTTAAATTCATTTTTTTTTAAATGAAGTATTTGTTTTAAAATGCCTTTTTAATAAATACTGTGCACTGAAATGCCTATTTAATTAGCACAGCCAACAGTGTCAGGGCAGAACTGAATTCTGTATTTGATTGCTTTTTTAAAAACAAAGATTTTACTTGGGCTCAACTCCTGTCCAATTCAATAGTCATTTTTAATAATTTGGATATTTAAGGTTGGATTTAATTGAGCACTGAGAAAGAAATTCAGAAGTAGGAATGCTTTCAGTATGAAAGCAGTTAGTGTCATCTCTGTGGAAAGCCAGACAAGCTAACCAGTGCTGATTTGGTGAGTTTTTGGCAAGAGGCAATTCCAGAAACAAACTGTGAGAGCTTCATACTGTGGACAGTATTTGACTGTCTGTCATTGGATGTGGTTAGCTGTTAAGTAATTGAACACTGTTAACTGAATCTCAGAGGGCACTGAAGCAGCACAGTTTCTATGGCTCTAAAATGATAAGATAGTTTCCCTACACGGTGTTGCTCTTGCCTGCACAGTGTAAACACTGATTAACGTTGCCGTTGATGGTCCTGTTCTAGTGTGTTCTGTAATCGATTGCTTTGGACTGCTGAGTGTGAGAAACTCACCCCATGTCCTGATTTCATTCACAGGTGACTTATTTTGTGCCATCCTAAATGCAAACAGAGTCCAGCTCCCGTATTTAATCAGTGTGGTTTCTAATTACCGGGCCTGTGCTCACACCCCCTGCTAGGTCCCAAATTGTCTGTGCACAGAATGTGAAAGGAGGCACTGTGCCACCACTGCCTTCAGCACAGCTTGGCAGAGCAGCTGCTCCGGACACTGGTACAAGGCTTTCGAACAGCGGGCATATGAATTGTACTCTTTATTCTCTGCTGGCCAGTTTTTCCCTTTTTGGAGGTTGATTTTGTTTCCCCATGACCATGTTTACAATTCAAGGAAACACAGTGAAAACTGTGATTTGAGCATGTCACCTACAACTACAAGATGCAACTTTTGTCAGAAGAAAAAAACAAACAAAAACAAAGTGGGTGTTTTTAAAGGTTGAGTGATTCTCTTAAAGGGAAAGCTGAATTGTCCACACCTCCAAAAAGGACTTTTGATGGATAACTTTTTTTTTGCTGTTATTATTATTATTATTATTGGATGTGTTTGAAAGACCATAAATATTGTACTGTATTTTTGTACCCCTAGCAATGTATTATTTAGTTTACAGTAAAATCTGTCTAATTCCACCCCCCCTACAAACCAGCATTCTCTTTAATTCGGTTTAATTTTTGGGTCCCAACCAAATCCCTATTTAAACTAATGCTGTGATTCCCCTCTACAATCCAGAACCTGTCTAATCTGCAATCTGTCATGATTTCTAAGTCTTGTCTGCCTAAAACCAATGCCTTGTGTGCCTAACTATGATGCGTAAATACACACATGTCCCTCGGGGACGGTATAGTACAATCCTTGTTTACATTGTGGAGAATGTCAAATTTGAATTAATACAATCCGTGAATTGCATAGTATACCTGGACAGTACTTCTACAGTATGCACTGTAAAAAAGTTTTTCAAAGTGTTAAAATAAATGCTTACTTTGTGTTTTTAGGTACAGTATTATATTTTGCACTACCTCTATAAACCAGCACACTGTATAATCCGGCACAATTTTCCAGTCCCAAGTGATGCCGGAATAGACAGGTTTCATCAGTGTATAAATTCAACAGGCTTCTTGTTTGTCCTGCAGCGAGAGGTTCGTGGTGAAACTGAACAAGAATGGAGGACCTAAAAACCCTGACAAGATAGATCGCCTATGTGCCCTCTTCACGGTAACTTCTGCAAGCTAATATTATTATTACTGTAGTTATTATCATGACCCAGCGCAACACATTTACTCTCCGTGTTTGCCTTCCAGGATCTGAGCAACAGAGACATGAAAAGGGACCTGTACATAGTTTCTCACGTCATCAGAACTGGTAAGTTGTTTCAGTTCTAGTTCTCTCCAGCACTATCTGGTATTCTTACCACATGTTCCCACCATGCAAACAGCTCACCTGTTGCGTAATCAGTTTGATTTGATTCATTCCCGACTAGGGCCCGAAAACGGCAAAACTTCTCATCCTGTGCTTACAGGCGGTTTTCTACTAAAGTGATTAATCCTTACCAAAACATATAGATTAAGACCCCATTAAATACCCCATTAAATACTACTAGTATGACTTAACAGTTGTGTATACACTTGCCGTATGAATGTTACGTGAAGTCTGTTTGAATTATCAAAGTGAAAGTGGTTATACATTCATTATCATTATTATTATCGGTAGTAGTAGCAGTTGTAGTTATCATAGTCATAGTATTAAACTAGATGTTAATAGACTGTCAGAGGAAAGTCATTTGTTTTCTGACATTATGAAACAGATTTGTGTGAATCACATTTTATGTTCTCTCAACCACATAAAAGCCGTAACAAGCAGACTTTTATAACAGAGCCTTAATAGAACTGTTCGTTCACAATGTCCTGATTTGATGGTTTTGGTAATCGATGAACCTGCATATAGAATTATTGTGTAATCAAAGGGCTTTAGAAAAGCAGCTCTTCTGAAGCACTGTGACATTCCGTGCTTCGTTTGTATTCATTGTGATAAGTTGCGAGTGCCATGTATTGTTTTTTTTTTCGCCTTCCGTTTCTGCTGGTAGGAATAAGAAACAAAATGGAATAGGTTTTTTTGTTCTTTAAATAGACCTGTTGAAGCAGGTCTAAGCACAATTTTAGTTTGCAAAACGTTGAGCTAATATGTCAGCTTGGTGAAATACAAAACCAAGACTGGAAAACAAAAAAGTAAGAAGAAATTTTATTTTATGGATATAAGTTAGATTACTGCTAACACAAAAAACAAGGCAAACAACAACCGTGATAAAGAGAGACCGTGATAGTTTTAGTATTGTATTTGGTTTTATTTAGTGGTTTTTGTGCTCTTTTATGTTCACCATGTTAGCAAAGCTTGGGTGGACTATTATTTTTTATTTTTTTATTTTGTTTGATTGTTTTAGTTTTGTTGATAAAAATGGGCATACAAGCATTTAATTGCATCCCCAGTTTCCTGCGTATGCTATTCTCGGTGCTAGCCAGCCTGACCGCAGATCTACTCTTCCACAAAATTAAAACTGGAATCCAATACAGTTTGGCATATGTTGTTCAAAAGTTAATTGTAAGTAATATTTTATGTATATGAATTATGTACACTAAATTATTTATCATATAGTATATGAAAAGAATGTGTATTTTTGAGTCATGGTCAAAAATTGAAAACCTCTCTTGGGAAAAAAAAAAAACAAAAAAATGTGTACACACTCAGACTAGCATCATGGTGCTGATGCCTCATCAAACCGTAATGCTGATTATTTTAAACTCTAGAGTGAATTTAGCTCACTACCACCGGAAGCTCAAAGAACACAGATTGTGTAGAAATGTAAAATGAAATCATGCTCTGTTGTCCCAGAATATGAAAAGTGTGAAAAGCATTTGAAATGTAAGGGGATGAACGGTGAACCGTGTTGAATGACAGAAAATTCAGTTTCAAGTGCTGCTTCAAACATTTTCAAGCTAAGGGCCTGCAGGTGTAGCTCATTTTGCAATTCATTTGTGAGGTTTTACAGGCTGACTTTATTTGACTTTGAACTGTAAATGTATTGTCTTAAATCCAATGATAAGGTACTTTTCAGTATTTTAAAAAAAGTGTGGATTGCTAACCAGCAGCTGTCTTTTTCTCTTGAATAAGCAGTGCATTTCTGCAACTGTGATGACTACATGTTTTTAAAAGGCTCTATAAGGCTAGCAGCGCCATAATTAAAAATGAATCCCAGGGATGACACAAAGCATAAGTGTTGCAAGCGTTGTGGAAGTCTTATCAGCATGTATACAAATAAATGTAAATCTTACACTCTTCAATCATGTCTTATCATTAAGTGGGAATTCAGACACTATTATTAATACTTGTAGTATAATTGTTTATTGTTATACAGTCAATTCTCGTTAAAACAAACTCAATGTTCTACATGTTCCCAGCCAGATTTAGCAGTCGCTTATTGTAAATTTGCTTAACACAAATTTCTTGTTAGTGCAAATAATTGTGGAGCCCTCACAGGGATGTAAAGGCTATTTGGAAATGTATTAACTTGCATCCAGATTAGTGTCTCTCTTCTGTATTTTGGTGCTGTTTTGAGACTACTGATCCTATGATGCATTTCAAGTTGCCATAGTGCTCACTCATCAACGGCATTTCCATTAAGCGGGTACTATAATGCTGGCCTATGAACAGCAAACCGTGGATGCAAGTCGTCAGCGTTTCCGAATACAAGTCGTCAGCGTTTCATATGTTGAGGACGCCTTGCTTTAGTGGTTTAAAAATGCCAGTGATCAAAATGGGACATGCATATTATCAAGTGTAGTTAATTTGCAATGTATACTTTTTAAAAGTTCACTTACAACTGCATTGCCAATACAATACACAGTACTTTTTCAATGTATAATGCTGTTCATTGTTCTGTAATTGAAATTTGATTTTAGTGTTACCGTAACTTCAATAAAAACTTACAGCATGCATTTTTAGACTTCTGATTAGTAAGAATTATTGATAAGACAAAATGTTTTGTTGGTCCCTTGAAATCTGAATTAACGAGAATTGACTGTTATTACTTTGTATGTTATGTGTGATCAGTGTGATACAGCTGTATGAACCCCCTTGTGGGTGAAATGAATCTGTGTTTCTGTGCTTCTCTGTCTCCAGGGCGGATGTTGTTGAATGATTCTAAGAAAGGTCCAGCCCATGTGCAATACCGCCGCCCCTATGGCTGTGCAGTGCTGAGCATGAGCGACATACTGCAGTCCATCTCCGAACTCAAAGAGGAGAAAGATTTTGTGCTTAAAGTTTACACGTGAGTGAAGCCCTCTAACACAGGCCTTTTACTACCAAAGTTACAGGCTGAATAATATCTAAACATTTTAGTGCCAGCAGCTGTTGGTTTTCAAAAGCTCAAGGGGAGCATTTTAGCAGGAAATCCAAATGGATTGCATTAACCACCCTTAATTGGGGGTAATCACCAGATAACCATGGCTAGGTGGCTGATGCAATTCAGGGTAATTCGCTAGTGCTGTAAAGGCTGTTAAAAAACCCAGCTGTGACTAATCCCAGCGGGGTATAGGTTGTTCAAATCATTTGATTGTTCGATTCTTGGATGGATATCCTCTTAAGGAAAAAGAGGCACTGCAGTGTATGAAGTGGTGTAGGTCTCTCTAGACCTGAGCTCAACTACCAAGGTGTTAGGGGACTCGGGGCTCTGTACTCTTTGTACAGTACAATGACTTTGTGGATATAACATACATATTGCACCCATGGATCTATATTGTCAATTTCTGCCTTTCTAAAGGAAATACAAAAAGCTCCTAGGTGTGTCCAAGGACCTTTCAATTAACCTTATGAATATAGACCAGAAATGGACATAGTATTATAATACCTACAGCATTCAGAACGTTTTTATATTTAGTTCTTAGAAACCTAAAACAATGTTTGTGTGTGTGTGTGTGTGTGTGTGTGTGTGTGTGTGTGTGTGTGTGTGTGTGTTTTAAGCTTGTAAATGGTTAAAAGTAATCTGACATTCAAGTCTTTATTACAGTCTACATCTTTCCCTCAGAGAAGAATCAATCAAATGGGATGAACCTGAAAACAAAGTCATTAACATGTTTGGATGTTGTTGTCTGCTTTTCTATTTTCATTTTCCCAGAGGGATGTATTTGTTCTCTCAACTCTTTGCAACACAGATGTCATTTACAATTGCAACCAGCATTTCAGTTTGATTTTCAAAGAAATACAATTAATTTGGTGTCTCTAGCAGGAGAATGAATACGTGGTTTTCTTTCTTTTTTTTCAATTATAGATCAACTATAGGAATTGAAATACCAAACAGTTTAAAACAGCAGGAGGTGTTGACGAAGGCTGTTACTGTTGCAGGGATACTTCATATCATCTACATTTTCAAACTGTTACATAGATCACTAGTGTTGTTTCTACTTACACTTGAGCATTATTTACCACTTACTATTTGAGGAAAAATGTCATGCTTCAACCACAGGGTCTTTTTCTAAAAGATAAGTTTCTTAAGCAGAGTGGTTTGAAAATGGTCAGAAAATCAATGACAATGGCACACCCCTGTTGATGTCTGTAATTGGTATGGTAAAGCACTTTGTTTGTCCTGAGAGGAAGACGCATGACATCATACTATTAAAGAGAAGATTACAGTTAATTTACAATTCGATTTTTCCTGATACAAATCCATATTGGTTTTGCAGCTGAGAAGAGATGTTATGGACAGGAGGTAGATTCTGTGATCCTTCATGAGAAATGGCGGCGTAATAATTGAGGAAGGGACGGGTACTTTGGGGAAATGTTGAAACATGGAAAGTATTGATGAGAGGAACACTCTTTGGCTCTTTACGACTACTAGCTGATGCACTAGGCTACTTACACAAACAGAAAGGTCAATAAAAAGGGTATCGTTGTAAGAAGACATGATTTATGACTCCCTTGTGTGAACACAGTTTGTTAGCTTTTTTTTTTATATAGCACTTTTCTGGTAACAGCACCTATTCAACTTTCTTCAAGTTCCTGCTTTAGTAGCTTAGCACTTACGCCAATTAATTCCCATCATTTGCAGACAGTTTGACTGCTTGTAACACTGTGAGCTGTTTAGTAGTTATAATGTACTGTGTGTGGAATAAATAGGCAGCTGTAAACCTGATACTGCTCAAACAAAGCATTTGCACAGTACGTGAAATTTTGATCTTCTTTACACATACAGCACAGTAGTCTCTAAAGACTAGAACACACTGCATTCTCATGTATGCTGTCTGTTTCTTAGAGTAGACCTGGCTTCTTTGAGAATGGGACAGCTTCATCTTGTGCAGAATGGACAGATCTTAATATAAATCCTTTTATCAATGTTCTGACAGACTGTGTCTGTGTAACAAATTTAAAACAGCTTTACCCCTCAATGCAATATATTGTAAATGCTTTCCCTAATTTTCTGACAATGGCAGAAATCATCACATCTCCTGAAAAATAAAGTGGAAGAAACATGCATCCCAATATGCAGGACTCTTGAGGAAAATAAAATACTACACCTAACTTATTTTTATTAAAAAAAATAAATAAATAAATAAAGTGATATATATATATATATATATATATATATATATATATATATATATATATATATATATATACAGACGTGCTCAAATTTGTTGATACCCTTACAGTTCTTTGAAATAATGCTTCATTCCTCCTGAAAAGTGATAAAATTAAAGATATTAAAAGATAATAAATAATTGGATTATAGTGATATTTCAAACTAATTAGTTTCTTTAATTAGTATCACACATGTCTCCAATCTTGAAATCAGTCATTCAGCATATTTTAATGGAGAAAAGTAGTCACTGTGCTGTTTGGTATCATTGTGTGCACCACACTGAACATGGACCAGAGAAAGCAAAGGAGAGAGTTGTCTGAGGAGATCAGAAAGAAAATAATAGATAAGCATGGTAAAGGTAAAGGCTACAAGACCACCTCCAAGCAGCTTGATGTTCCTGTGACAACAGTTGCAAATATTATTAAAAAGTTTAAGGTCCATGGAATTGTAAGCACAGCCGCAAGAGGAAAATCGACCCCAGATTGAACAGAAGGATAGTGCAAATGGTAGAAAAAGTACCAAGGATAACTGCCAAAGAGATACAAGCTGAACTCCAAGGTGAAGGTACGTCAGTTTCTGATCACACCATCCGTCGCTTTTTGAGTGATAGTGGGCTCCATGGAAGAAGACCCAGGAGGACTCCACTTTTGAAAGAAAAACATAAAAAAGGCAGACTGGAATTTGCTAAAATGCATATTGACAAGCCACAATCCTTCTGGGAGAATGTCCTTTGGACAGATGAGTCAAAACTGGATCTTGTTGGCAAGTCACATCAGTTCTATGTTCACAGATGAAAAAATGAAGCTTTCAAAGAAAAGAACACCATACCTACAGTGAAACATGGAGGAGGCTCAGTTATGTTTTGGGGCTGCTTTGCTGTGCCTGAATCTATGCAGAGCACAATGAAATCTCAAGACTATCAAGGCATTCTGGAGTGAAACATACTGCCCAGTGTCAGAAAGCTCTGTCTCAGTCGGAGGTCATGTGTCCTCCAACAGGATAATGACCCAAAATACACAGCTAAAAGCACCCAAGAATGGATAAGAACAAAACATTGGACTATTCTGAAGTGGCCTTCTATGAGTCCTGATCTGAATCCTATCGAACATCTATGGAAAGAGCTGAAACGTGCAGTCTGGAGAAGGCACGCATCAAACCTGAGACAGCTGGAGCAGTTTGCTCAGGAAGAGTGGGCCAAACTACCTGTTAACAGGTGCAGAAGTCTCATTGAGAGCTACAGAAAATGTTTGATTGCAGTGATTGCCTCTAAAGGTTGTGCAGCAAAATATTAGGTTAGAGGTCCCATCATTTTTGTCCATGCCATTTTCATTTGTTTTATTATTTACAATATTATGTTGAATAAAAAAAAAAAACAAAGTATGGCAACTTTAAAGGAGTTACAGTCTTCCATGGGTGAGCTGGGAGACACTGTGCATATGGCAACAGTGGCCTGGGTGCTTCACAAAACTGGCCTTTATGGGAGAGTGGAATAAAGAAAGCCATTGTTGAAATAAACTCACATCAGATCTTGGCTAAAGTTTGCCAGAAGGCATGTCAGAGACTCTAAGACCAAGTGGAAGAAGATTGAATGGTCTGATGAGACCAAAGTAAAGCTTTTTGGCCTCAACGCTAAGTTCTATGTTTGGCGCAAGCCTAATACTGCACCTCATCCTGAGAACACCATCCCTACCGCAAAGAATGGTGGTGGCAGCATCATGCTATGGGGATGCTTCTCTGCCTTAGGGCCTGGAAAGGGTCTGCATGAGACCTGGGACTTGGGAGAAGATTAATCTTCCAGCAGGACAATGACCCCAAACGTACAGCCAAAGCCACAATGGAGTGGCCTAAAAACAAAAAGGTCAATGTCCTGGAGTGGCCCAGTCAAAGTCTGGACCTCAATCCAATTGAGAATATGTGGAAAAAGTTGAAAATTGCTCTTCACCAAAGGTCCACATCCAACTTTACAGAGCTTGAGCAATTTTGCAAAGAAGAATGTGCAAAAATTGCAGTGTCCAGATGTGCAAAGCTGGTAGAGACTTATCCAAATAGACTCATGGCTGTAATTGCTGCCAAAGGTGCCTCTACCAAATATTGACTCAAGGGGGTGAATACTTATGCAATCAATTATTTTCTGCTTTATATTTGTAAATAATTTAGAACAATTTGTAGATTTTATTTTTCACACTGACATTATGGACTTTTTTTGTGTTGATCAGTGGCAAAAACTCCTAATTAAATCAATGTTGATTCCATGTTGTAACACAAGAAAATGTGGAAAAGTCCAAGTGGGGTGAATACTTTTGAGAGCCACTGTATGATCCTATTTTTTTGCCAATAAAACTATGAAATGCAAATGACAGCAGATGGCGGTTTAAAAAAAAAAAAAAAAGTTGATCTGTGCAAGTACTACAGATCCATTATGATTTATATAACATGTATTTAAAATCACTGTTGAATTAAATTAAAATGTGAAACACTCAAATACCAAATGCACTTAAGGAGACTGAATTTGGTGTTCATATAATTTGTCTTAATAAAATGAAAGAAAGGGCATTGATATTTGGAACCAGTGAAGCCATTACAGGGGTGTCTCTATCACTGTATCACACTTACTTTTTAAGATGATATCTTAAGTGGTCACCAAATTATCAATAACCTTTCAAACCATCTCTCTGAGTTTAGGAATGTGATTTGAGATTGGAACCTAATGTGATTTGAGATTGGAACCTATTAATGGGGTAATCTTAAAAAGGTGTTTGGTGAAAAGTTTTAACCAACATATCACATGAACAGGTGCCACTCAGGTGCTTGTAACTTTTTTAAGCAGTGCATTTAAGAGGCCCTCACACGATCCCTTGAGTCTCCAGAAAGTCTTTTGTTCTGCAATTGTGTGCTAGACCTGACACATTTGTGAATGCCATTGCAAAGAGCGGAGAGGAGACATTGATATACATAATTAACATGGCCAGCCTTTTGCAAGATGCACTCAGAGAAACTGACAAACGCAGCTATGGCTGTGATGCCATCTTTTGAAAGGGGAGTTTGTTTTATGGTGTTAACAACAGTCTAGTGCCAACAGAAAAAAACAAGAAAAAAAAAACCAGACAGGTAGTGGGGGAGTACTGACAAGCTTTTAGTGACTCCTTTCCAATACTATTACATTTTACCCATATAGTATATCACGTTTATGAAGTCAGATAGCTCATGCTTTGAAGTTTTGACACTAAGTGAGGTCTATAGGATTTTTTTTACCAGCTGTTGCTTCTTCCAACTTAGGACTAGTAGAGGTCCTATTTTATTTTCATACCTCCTAAGAAACTAAGGACCCAAAAGTTACTAAAGTCCTTGATTTTAAAATGTGATCTTGAATGATTTATGCACTGCCACATCTAAATAAATGAAGGTGCAGGTTGTCTCATTAGGAAGCATAAGTGACAGCTGGTCCCAGTTTGAAGTCTTGCTAAGGGAAAAACCTGAATTTACTACATCTAGCACCTCAGCGTCATGCACAGATATCATGCTTTAACTGTGCTGTCTTTGGGAGTGATGGTGCTAAAAGGATTCCAATAACCTCTTTACAGAAAGTGGTAAAGACCCTAGAGAGGTTAGTTCTAGTTTTAAAAAAGAGAGTGTCAACCAGTATTGCTAAAGTTTAGGATTGTTTTTTCTACTTCCAAAAAATCAGGTTGATGTTGTTACACAATAAACAGCACAATATACATCATAAACATTTCATAGTAACATTCTGACCTCTTCTCGGGTGAAAATCCATTTGTATCTTAAATACATTTTTTATTATAATATATAGCTAAATAAGAATAATCAAACCATATAGCTAATTTTAATGTGACAAAGAAATTCCAGCGGACTAGATCACATCAGTGTCAAGGTCTACTGTATATAATAAAGAAATATAAGCGTGCACATTTTGAAAATATGTTATATTAAAGAGAACCAATTGAGTAGCTGCCCAGTAATCAACCAGCCTTGGAGGTCTTCATGGGAACTCTATCGAAGTCATCCAGACCAATTCAATGAAACAAATGTCCTGAGGAATATACACAGGAGTGTGATTTAGTTTCAGTGCACCTGCTCTACTTTGGCTGGACCCCAGATCACTCCTCGGCAACATAGCTCATTTTTTAGATATGAAACAGTAGTTTCCATTTGCTTATAAATGTGATGAGTAATGCTAAGCAGAAGAGGCATCGTTAGGTACAAGCTGCTGGTCAATTACAGCATGTCAATGGACCAAGTGCATTAAACATAAGGGTGGGTTTTGTTCAATGAGGAGCAAAGGCAATGGTTTGTCACCACTGCTGCACTGATTGGATTGCAGTACAAATGCAGATGGCAATGCATGCTTTTGGCCTTAATACTTATGCCAGGTACATAATACATTCAATATCACACTTGTAGCAGATGCTACATTTGGCAACAGAAAGTCCTGTAGCTTTTGCAGTTGTTGAAGATTGTATTGCCAGTAGAGTACCAATAAGTACTCATAAGAAAGTGGCACTGTTTGAACTTCACAAACTTGCAAAGTGAAGTCAAACATGCATGTACTGTAACAACCATTTAACTTTCCTGGGTTAAACCAGGCTGAAGTAGATCCACTTGCAGGATTGGTTGTCAATCTTAATACAACTGTGTTAATACTGTGACTCATATCCTTTTTGTTTCTCTTTCCAGCTGTAACAATGAAAATGAATGGTGCCAAATCCACGAAAATATAATCCGCAAGTCCAGCACCAAGTACACAGCACCCAGCACCAACTACGGTAACCTTCAATCTTGCGCTGTTTTACGGGAGATTTATTTATTTTTTGTATCTGTGTGTTTGTATCTGTAAACACAAATATTTTCTATGAGGATAACAACATACTACTGGAGGGTTTTTACATAAATAATAGTAAGGGATATCTGGTCTTGCTGGAGCAAGTGGAAAAAGCTGGTCTTAAAGTGATCCAAATGGAAAATGTACCAGAGATTGCAAGCCAAACAGAACAAATAATAATATACCACTGAAAACGGTTGCTAGGCATTTTGACCCTGAATAACTGCTGCCAATATTGTACTAAAAAAACAGATTTTAAAGCTTCCTAATGTTGAGTAAATGTCAGATAATGATGAAGCTAAGAAACTCAACATACCATTTAATGTAAAATGACCAAGAAAACCCCAAGGCACTCTCAAACCAACATATACTACATGTAAAGGATCAGTTATGGACAACTTTACAAATGTCTTCTTTTGTACCAGCTTTCAAAGTTTTGACTTGCTGATTCACTGTAGTTTTTCAAAGCCAGCTAACTTCAATCCACCGATAGATGTTGGTGTTTCACTCTTTTTCACTAGTTACTGATACCATTTGTTAATGGTTCAGCCTTAAAAGTAATGGTTGTGGAAAACAGTGTTGAATAATTGATTGGGCCTCCATATCATTGTGTCTCACTGCATCCCTTTTCCAAACAGAATTATTCATCAGTGTTATCCATCACTTTCCTTTAGCTCTTCCCTGTGGTTGTGAATTCTGAGCTACTAAGTTTCATTTTACAGTAAACTGACTCTTTATATAGCATTGAGCCAAACAACCGTCTGTCTGGTGTCTTCCAATACATACGAAAGAAAAGTTGTATTTACTTCTACAGCCTAAAGTTTATTAGGGAATTGTGTTAAAATCCTAGTTTCATGTCTGTATTAAACAGACAAGACTCTGTCTCAAATGAAGTAACTTATTTTTCTATGAATATTGTCTATAGAATTGTCTATAAGTCAACTAAACACATACACCAGTGACAAAATGAACCAAATTGTCCAGTTGTGTTTCCATGTACCATGTAATGAGTTTGGGAGCAATGCCTCAGTTCATTGCAATTGTGTTGACAAATTCAGGTAACAGCAAATGGTGAAATGGTTTCCAGGGGTTTGTGAAAGCAGCGGGGTTTGGATCCGATTGCTTTGTTTAATTATCGGTTCCCCTCAGTGAAGGTGGATGAGGCACACTGCAGGTTGCTGGCTGTAAGAGCATGCAGTCAGCCTCATGCTTCACCTGTGAGAGAGAGAGAGAGAGAGAGAGAGAGAGAGAGAGAGAGAGAGAGAGAGAGAGAGAGAGAGAGAGAGAGAGAGAGAGAGAAGCCGATTTCCCAGCACAACAATATAGAGTTCAGTTATCTCACTTCGCTGTCTGTTAAACTGCCACAAGACACATTTCCAGCACCTCAGCGGGTGGCATAACTCATTAGAAATTCAATATCCCTATTTATCTGTTCATCGTTTCCCCTGTGAAAACTGCTGGAATGAAAATATGTCCCCATGTTGATATAGCTGCAGTCTAACAGGTAAAGAGCAGCACACAGCTATTGTGTTTTCAGGCAGTTTGTAGGACTGTCAGTACTTTTTTTTTTGCTGTCAAATTCACCATTAAGGCTTACTTCCCCAGTTTCTGTATTCAGATAGTTGCGTTATAAATAATAATAATAATAATAATAATAATAATAATAATAATAATAATAATACATGTATTCAATATTTAGTTAAAGTACATATTGCATAGATATATTCACATTAATTTTAAAATACATAAATACATGTACGGTTTTGGGTATCAAAATATATGTCAGAGTGAACAGGTTGACTATTGGGAACAACAGCACCTAAAATATGCTGAAACAGTGTGGCTCATAGTGATGCTATTTTCAGGTGTACAAATACCTTTGACATGGGTAATACAGTATGTGCATGCATGTGGTATATTTGAAATAAATTTTAAAACAATAGTTTGTTAATCATGCAGTTAAAAATAAAGCTAAACAGGGGTGTATCGTTGTCATCTAGCAGCTCATTTAATGTGCAATGCAATGAATCAAGGTTTGTAAGTACATCACCAAGAATTTCAAGATTGATACATCAAAGCTTTAGCACCACCTTGTGTCAATGGGACCACACGTGCTCCTGGCTGCTCTTTCTGTATCTTTAAAATCCTTACTGTTGAATAAAGCATGACTGTGTAATAGTCTCTTCCCATAAGAGTACTGTACGATCTACTTTAATATTTCATAACTGTTCAGATCAGTTTTATATACATTATTTATTCAATTTGCACTGAAAGATAAAAGTAACTCTTACCAGGGTTTAGAATTTCTTTAGTTTAGGGCCCAAAAGTTTAGTAAGCTCAAAAAAGTTGAGAAAATGTATTGAAATGTATTGCAAAGCTGTGTTTGTGTTCACCAGAAGTATCAAACATCATTTATATTCCAAAAAGCTTCCAAAAAGACAGAAAAAGCCTCCCAAGTCCTGTGAAGCAAGCCTCCATCCACCAGCTTGTATGTGTAAGGTATACATTAAATACAGTGTGTTAGGGTGTGTAGTTTGTGTTTTGGCTGCTCAAACAGTGCAAAATGATATCTCTTAGAATAACACATCACATATTAACTTATTGTAAACCAGAAAAACAAAGACTGAGGGGTCCCTGACTAGCTGACCTGGTAAAAGCAAGGCCGATTGGTCTGCAGGGTGAGTCATGCAGTTCTGGCTCTGCAAAATTGCCAATGTGCTCGGGCTTCCAGAGGGAGCGTCTCATTGGCTCTGGAGCTCCCTCAGGATAGGGAAGCAAAAGTGTCAGACACTGTTCTTCTCTTCTCAATACAGCACACCCTACAGGTAGACACCTTTGTCCTATATACTGAGGTGTTGTGGGGAATTGCTATGGTGAGGTATGTGTGTTCTATGCGTGGGATGACTGGACTTTTCACGAATCTCTAACAGTTATTGGGTCTATGTTTTTGTAATGTTTTTCATGGTGTAACTCCCAATATGTTCCTGTTATACAGTGCTAAGTGTTTCTGTCTTGTTTCCCAGGTCTGATCATTTCCCTGCAGCTGCTGCGGGGAGAGATGGAGCTGATCCGCAGAGAGAACCCAATGATCTTCAACAGAGGCGTGGCTGTCACCCGCAAACTGGGCTTCCCTGATGTCATCATGCCTGGTAAGACTGACCCCAGCTCTGGAGCTCCATGTGGGTTTGACAGCATGTGTGGATAAAGCTGGCTTTCTGTGCACCTGTTATGTCTGTGTACTGTAGTTGCTTGTGTTTTGTACATTACTAAATACAATGTAATTGAACTAACACTTGGTGCACATAGCCCAATTCACATTTTATCTTTTAATATTTCGCTCTGTCATTGCTCAGCAGAGGTTGAAACATGTGCTCTATTAGGCCTCTAGAATGTTGTACTTGTTTGACTGGCAAGCTTCATTGTGCTGGTTATCTGTAACTTACTACCAAATACAGTGGTTACACATCTTAAAAATATGATCAATGCACAGTATTAAAGCTGAACTTTTTATCTAAATAGAGATCGGTGGCACCCTGAAAACATAACAAAGATGAAAAAATGAAAAAGAATAAGTCCAGCCATACAGGTGAATAGTACTCCAGCACATCAGGCAAAAACGATATGTTACACACCAAAATTTGTCATTCCCTGCTCCATTCTCAGTTTAAATTGGGTATCTTGTGCACAACGACATTATTTAATGTGTTTTAAAGTTATCCATGCAAGTTATTATCTCAGAGTGTGGTTTACAGATTTGGTTGCCCTTTAGATAGGTGATATGCTTTCAACTCACATGATTTGTGCTTGCTCTTAACACAGTGACTCTAACCACCAAGCATAGCGGGCCTGTCAAGCACTTTGAGCTCGGGTGACGTCCTGTTTGACAGTTTACATGAAGTAGTATTTTGACATAGACATTGAAAGGAAAAAGGTTGGATAGCCATCATCGGTTGTTTGTTAAATGTTTACAAAACCTCCACAGTGGAAACTCAAAGGGCAGTTTTTATACTTCAGTTAAATCTGTAGGGATATATGTGTATGCCTTATATCTGTGTAATGACCCATTGTTTTAGGATTTCTATACCACATTTATACCACAGTTTTTAATCTTGTATTGGTTACCATATATGTATCATCAACATACCGCTAAGTCCTCTCAAATCAATGTATCGGGGACAATATAGTTATTTTAGGAGCTACTGTGTGTATAAATGCATATGGTGTAGCAATTAAAAAGATTTGTATACCTCTAGAGCTGTGCTGCTGCTGCTGCTGTTGCACCTGTAAATTCAGCAGTGTGGCTCCGGGGTGTTTCAGAAGTTACTTGGTCAGCTCACAGATATGCAAGGGGTAAAGAGCTGAACTCTAAACAGTGAGTGATCTTTCTGTTTCTTTCTCCCAACTCTTCTGGTGCATTTGTTGCCCCTCCTCCATCCTCTCTGTCTCCCTGACGCAGAGATGAAGATAGTTGGGTGTAAGTCCCCTGCCTGCTTCTGTCGGTTGCTCAGCATCATTATCTCTCTATCTCTCTGTGCTTTTCTGCCTGGCTGCCCTCAGTCTGTCTCATCCGTCTTTATTTGTCTGCCTTGATGGAATGAGCAGGACTGCACTCACAAAACAATCAGTCTGAGTGCCCAGCTTCTGAGATCCTGTAAAGTTAATTTTATTAGCCTGTGCCACAGTAAGTATTGTCTTACTAGATCATGTCCCAGTGAATGACCATTATAGGCTGATGTTGGTACCCACCTGAGCACAATACTGGTAGCTGTGCCTTCCATAATTCAGTTTAGCTTAGTCAATCTCTACATAAACTAAACACGAAGACAACTAAATACATTTTGTAGGTTTGTTTTCATTATACACAAACACAATTTGAGTGTATTAGGTAATGTTAAAGGTGGAGCACCATTCAATCAATGCTTGGTTTTACTTTTTCGTTGTGTGAGATTGCACAGTCACATTTTTGTGTAATTTTTGCAGTTAGTCTCATGTTTAAACAATGCATTAGTGTACACTTTTGCATTCAGACAAGCTGTTTTCTTCTATAAATATGATATTTGAAGGAATCCTGCTTGGGTTGGAGTGACCTCAGATTATTATGAACTTTACAGTAAGGTCTCAGGCTTTGCAGTTTTCATGACCATAACAGCTTTGATAATGTCACTGGCAGTGATTTGTACCGATTTCTAATTTCCCTGTTAACCTTCACACTCCTACATATTGGAGTTCATACGGGTGACTCATTTTGACATTCTGCATGCATGATTTCAACTGGTTCTACTAATCAGCTGGCAGTGTGTTCACTCATTGAAGTTAAACTACATTTGTGACTTTAGTCAGCAGCTACATCTAACACAGATTATGTGCACACTGTACAATAGTATGGTGCATTCTTACTTTAAAAGTAGTTTTCAGTGCATCAATTTGTGACCTGATAATAAAGAGAAGTTGTGTTGATGTAACCTGTTAAATAATATCAGTATATCAAAACACCATTTGAAAAGTTTTACCTCCTAAATTAAATCTTATAGATGACATTGATAACTTAGTGGCTGAAGTTATAGTAGGATTTCAGTGGGAGGAGAAAGACAGCTACATCTAGCTTTGGGAGTGTAAACATGATGTGCTGTCAACTAGGTCTGCTTTTTGATGAAGATCAGTCTCAAAGAACTCAGAATAAACTCCCTTTCTTTTTGGGTTTGGTCTATCCTCGCTTAATTGTATGGATTCCAAAGCTGTTGTTAGAAGTTGGGAGCGTTTGAACTTGGTGATGCAGAAAAGTGTATACACTATATATGGGTCTTTTTCATTATTAAGTGCTGTCTCATGTGCTTTATATATTTCATAAGTGACTCTGCTCAATGTCTGTGTTTTTTGGGGGAACTTTTACTTTTGCCTGGAAATATGATTTTGGTACATCACCCGGGACATGTACTGTAAAAAAAATGGTGTGTAAGTCGCACCGGTGTATAAGTCTCTCCTCCCCTTTTTAGGGGACCCTAAATACCTAGAAAATAGACTTGTACAAAGGTTTTTACAGTAGTTAAAATGATAAATCAAGATCACAACTGGGTCAATACTATTGAACACACAAGAGACAGCGGCTGTATTCAGTGAGAGTTATGGAGAAAGTACATGATCTTTTCTAATGCTTTAAACTTTTCCTTTTGTTATTGGTTTAACTAATAAATGCAGTATGGTCCATCCTGGTACATGCAGTATGGTACATGCTGCCAAGCTGCTGTTGACCTTCACTAACAGCCCTCTCTCTTATCATCTTAATGTTTTGAAGTCTCAATTAAATTTTCTTCTTGAGCAAAGGTGTCATATTGTTAGCAAAAAACAAAGGGGAATCATTTTTCTCAACTATTTCTAACTAGACTTGAATTCACTTTATATTAGGTCTACAGTCATTGGGTCTCATTTACGAAAGGGCACTAAATGTAGCTGTAACATGCACATTAAGCAGTGAGCCTAACGTGCACCATAAATCTAAATGTACTGTCCCATTTACTGACAGAGAATGCATTCATTTAAATGCACAGTATTTGGCTAATTTACAAGCCATAGCGTGCACACTACATGTATTGTGAGCGATAATTTAATGTGCACGATAATGTCCAAGACTCACCCGTGACCACAGTGATATAAAAAGTCCCAGCAGTCCAGACATATCTTTTGGTCAGTGTCTTATTGTAAAAGGTTAAGATGGTTTACATTGTCTGAAAATGAGCGATCGACAAACTCAGCCCTCCGCATGGGACAGGCAGAGCAAATGCAAACTAAAACTATACACAGAGGTGTCTGAAATTATAGTGGAGGAGGTTGTCTTAAATTATCATACCTTGCTTGGTCCAATTGCTCTGTTATTTCTACCAATTTGTACTGATGCCAGATAGATTTCAGCCCAGAAAGATAGGTTTAAGTAGTGCACCTATCAGTGGTTAAAGCCTGGTTTCCAAACAAACTAATTATCGCTCACTGTAAGGTTCACATGATGATTATCGCCCTTTGGTAAATACGGCGTGAATAAAGCTCATCTCATTATTCAGAGCGGGGTGCCTCACTTAAGTACATTATCATGCATTACCATAGAAATCACATTTCTTTACTATTGTTATAGAATGTGTTCACCATGAATCACATATATAACACAATTATGTTTATGATTTTTTATTTTAATTATTCCTTTGAGAATGGATTATTCCATAGACCTGTTTTTCAGAGAGAGAGAGGGGGGGGGGGGGGGTTGTTTAGATTTGTTTTGAGCAGAGATCATGAAAATTACATATTCCATCACTCACTGTGGCCTATTTTCAGATTCCCTGTGTATGGAACACTAGTGTTGGTAGAACTATGTCACTAGCAGTTACAATACACAATTGTAAAAACAGAACTTTTTTATATCTATCCTGGAATAAACAGATCAGATGCAGGGGACACATGTTCAACACTGATTAACTCATCATCTGCGTGTACAGGGTGATTCAAAAGTCACTGGTCAAGGGGACAAGCATGAATAGCGCCTGTAACCTATGTGTTTACCGATTTGTAAATGAGTTCCAATTGTCTAGAGTCACTTGATACTGGACAAATGAGGTAAACACATTTATTAATGGCTAAATGGATGTCATGGGTTCAGTACATAATGATACATTAAAAAGTTTCTTGCTTATAAAACATGTAGTTATTTTGGATTGTTTGATATGATAGTATGGATCCAATGTGCCAATTAAAGCAGTGTATTTAATACATTTATTCATCACATAAAAGTAGGGATAATGATAATCATAATTTGGAGGAGGTATATTGATTATTCAGAAATGTAAAAAATTGTTCACTCCAGGTCTTTGGGAATCTATAAAACAGTGGTGAGCTGATGGATAATTGAGCACACCGCACAGCGTCAGGTCACACCTGCACACATGATTGCTTGTACAGATCTTCTGATTGGTTTATTCTCTTTCGTTGTTACCCAGGTGACATTAGGAATGACCTATACCTGATCCTGGAGAGAGGTGATTTCGAGAGGGGCGGGAAGAGCGTCCAGAAGAACATTGAGGTCACTGTGTATGTTCTCTATGCGGACGGAGAAATACTAAAGGTAGGATCGCTATTTATTATTATACCCATTCATAGCTTCAATCCATTGCAAATCCAGAGTATAGCAGCACAAGCAGTTTTCTCTACTTTAGTCTGTGTGTTTGCCTGTTTGCTCCTCAGGATTGTATTAGCCTTGGCTCTGGTGAGCCCAATGTGAGTGAGCACCGCTCCTTCGTTCTGTACCACAACAACAGCCCGCGCTGGGGCGAGATCATCAAGCTGCCTATTCCCGTGGACCGCTTCCGAGGCTCGCACCTGCGCTTCGAGTTCAGGCACTGCTCCAGTGAGTCCAGCTTCTCTTACACTGCCCTGTCTGCTACCTCATAACGTATGCTCACCCTGTGACACTGTAGTCATGGCAAGATGTGTGCAAGAGCCTGCAAATTAAACACATAGGAGCTGAGCACATATGGTTGGACACTTTCTGTGATCCATTTCACCTGGGATGACCTGAAGCACAGGAAGCAATAATGCTCCAGCAACAACAGTAAACAATTAATGAAATCTCTGAAATGACAGTGCAGAAGCAAACGTTAGCAACTGAACGCTTACAAATAGGTTTACAAACATGGGAAATATTCAATACTAAATAGTGTTTTTTTAAACTTTTACATTTTTGTTGTTTGGTTGTTGAGTTTTCCCTTGAATGACAGTTAAGAAGCTTTTAATTGAAGAAGATATCTGTTTAAAAGTGTCACCTAAACGTGTGATTGAAGCTAAATTTCTGGGTGTCTTTCCAGCAAAAGACAAGGGGGAGAAGAAGCTGTTTGGCTTTGCGTTTACTCCACTGATGAGGGAAGATGGTACCACTCTGTCAGATGAAAGCCATGAACTCTACGTTTACAAGGTGATGATAAACTATGTGTTTCAGAGTAGTGAAATTGGACTCCAGCTGGCTTATTATAATACGAATTGCTGTAAGGCAGTAACACTGTTAGAAATCCTGTTGTTATAGCATTACTGCAGCTGCAGAGGTAGTATTTTCTTCTACATTGAGATCATAAATCAGACAAGAAAGAGTGCAGAATTCAAAGGCTCCTATGAGCTTTTCTGGAACTAACGTCAACTATAATCACTGTCTCGGTGTCATCAGCCTCTCTCGTTTCACGAGAACCTTTCACAAACCCTTTCTTAATCAACCCCCATTGATTGCTGACTAGCTTAACCCAGGAGATAGATATGTTTTCTGGTTGTACATCAGACTGTGCATTGTAAATTGAATGCTCATCATAATTGCTCAGATCTTTCTCGTTTTGCTAGTTGCTAGTTTTGGTTCAACCTTTTTTCTATTCATCTAAAATCAAGCTCTAGGTTTTACGAATCAAACTGGTGCATTTAAAACTCAGTGCTCATTCCCTTTAAATATTTATCCAGATTTCTGAGACTGTGAGTGTTGATAACTAGAGAGGAGACATTTTATAGATCTTCAGATGAAGGTTTGGATGTAGAACTGTTGCTTATTACTGAGGAAAAAAGTCACTGTCTCCATAAGCAATTAATTATTAAAACAAATATGCTGTACTTCTTAATATGCTCTCTTAGCCCTCCATGTTTATACTTACATCAGGAAGTTTTGAAAAGTTTGAAAAATGCATTTTTATATCCACTCAGTAATGGTATGTAACAATTTCCCATGTTGATTTGTGGCAGTGTGATGAGAACAGCACCTTCAGTAACCAAGCACTTTACCTGGGCCTGCCTTGTAGTAAGGAGGATTTCAATGGCTGTCCCAACATCCCGTCCAGCCTTATCTTTCAGCGCAGTGCCAAAGAGATGCTCTGGATCTCCACCCAGCTCTCCTCCACCAAGCTCACACAGAATGGTAACTTCCTGATACAGCTGGACTGCTCTGCACTTCAACTTGTGGGAACAATCTTATGAGTAACACAGAGCTCTGCTTAGAGCCCGGCTCTTTTGAATAAGCAAAAAATGCAGAAATCTCCAAAGTTGGAGTCTGGGTTTCAGTATAAGTTAAAACCGTTGGGTGCTTACAACTTTTTTCAATACAGAATATGGATACTGCAGTCATGTACAATTCCAATACAATTTCAGGTTGACATGCCCTGTAAAAAAAAAAAAAAAAAAAAGAAAAAAACAGCGTTTACATAAACAGAATTTTTATCATTCATGTTGTACAGTTTTTCCAAAACTTTACACAATGTAAAATTGAACACTATGTCACAAGCAGTGGAACAAAGAGAGGCTGTTCATTTTTACATGATAGCATAGACTCCCAGAAAGAAAAGTGGGTGCAACATGAATCAGGGACTTTGACAACCTTAGGTGAATATAGTAATTATACATTATGAGAATCTTTTAAAAGTGCAGGAAAGAAATTCAATTTAAAAGTACAATAACTGCAGTTTTAGAGATAATGTTTGCCTTTTTTTCTTGTTAAGCATAGAAGTTGTGTGCACAACAACTTCTCGTGATTTTAATGGAATCCAATACAATTTGGTGCATCCCTCATGGCTGTTCTTCTAGCCAGCACTCTCATTATCTGACCTGGTTGCTTTCAGTGGATCTCCTGGCCCTGCTGAAGTGGAAGGCTCACCCAGACAGACTGATGGACATCCTGGGAAGGCTGCGGCACGTCAGTGGAGAGGAAATTGTGAAAGTAAGGAGCCCCTTATAACTTTGTATAAGTTTCTTTACTTTGAAGAACTGAGATATGAGCTTGTCACTATCCATTATTGACCATATAGTACATAAATGTGTTTGTAACCATTGTAAGCAACATACTATAATACATTAATAGTTGTTGATTTTTCAAAAAAGCTTTGAGTCTGCCATTTGGCTAACTAACTTATTGTTATCACATCTCCTCTCTTTTCTAGTTCCTTCAGGATATTTTAGATACACTGTTTTCCATTCTAGATGACAACACAGACAAATACGGCCCTCTGGTTTTCCAGTCGTTGGTATGTAAAGACTAAGAAATCAGAATTAATCAAGTCAACAAATGTTTAAACTGATGAAGACATTGACCAATACATCTGTCTGCCTGACATAAGGTTTACCACAACATTTATGATGAAGGATAAACTCTTAACATTTAACAGAGCTGTGATGCAGATAAAACTGTTTTCATGGTTGGTAGGTTAGGCCGTTTCTTGTAACCCATTGAAGACTGGGAGATACAAGAGTCAGCTAGCTTTGACTGCCAGCCTGACATCTCAGTACAAGGATTTCATGGACACAGCTTACTGAAGCTTAGAATGTCAGTGCCACAGTTTTCCAGACAAGCCTATTGCAACCAGAGACTAGCGAAACCCATATATGGACAATTATAAATACAGCCTGGCTTTGTAAAATATGTTCAAGCATTTACAGTACTGGAAATACGATCCAAGGTCCTGAGCTGTTTTCAGGGCCTCGTGCCTATAGAACACTGTTTTTGGACACCAGTGGGTTAATGTCATTTGTTTCAGATTCTCAATCATACTCAGTTCACAGGTCAGACTGGAAGTCACTTGTCTCTTTCTGTGTTCCAGGTCTTCATCATCAATCTACTCCGTGATAGTAAGTACTATCATTTCCGGCCAGTCATGGACACTTACATCCAGAAGCACTTTGCAGGAGCACTGGCTTACAAGTAAGTCACACGAGCACAGGAAGGCAACTTAAGATCAAATGGCCCAGCTGGTAGAGGCCTTGGGCTTGAAATGGATTGGGTTCTGATCTCCAATCATCTGGAAAACCCTTACATATTGTGCTAGCTACCTGTCGGAATGGTAAAAGAATGTGGAGTTGTGTTGTTCATGTTAGATTTTTGTGGCTGTAAGACAAATGTGTTAATATACTATTTTACATTTAATTACAAGATACTGTAGTAATGTGCTGTATTAAATAGTTATCTAAGAATGGTGGACGCAGGCCTTTTGGTAGTCCCAAAATTTTAGCTGTTTCAGTTGAAGCCATCAGTCGATGTTAAGCAAGTGGCTTATAGGGTAGATGCATAAAAGGTATCAAACCTATTAGAGCAGTTTTGATGGTGTCTGTCAGAGCGAGAACCTGTTAAGTTATCTTTCAATCCATCAGAAACTTCAATCCCTGCTTCAAATAATTGTGCTGGTGTCTTCAGTAATGTCCCCCCCACCTCACCCCACCACCAACTTGTAAAGACATCCTGAAAACCTTTTTTAATGTAACTTCACTTGCTGAGCATCATTATTGTGCAGAGTGACCTGGAACTTTCTTTATGCATGACAGTCTGTGTGTCTGGTTTGCAGGGAGCTGATCCACTGTCTGAAGTGGTACATGGATCGCTCGGCCGAAGTCATTCGCCAGGATCACATTCAGGAGGCCATGAGGGTAGGTGTCACTGTGGAAATACCTGAAAATGGCTGAGAGAGAGAGAGAGAGAGAGAGAGAGAGAGAGGGGGGTTCCCTTAAATCTGCAGAAGTAATGCCATAAAAATCCCCTTAAATTAAGTATCAGGTTTAAAATGTAATAGTGGCCAGTGTCCCAATTGAACATGACTCTTTTTTTCACCATCCATTAGCAGATGATGCTGTTTTCAAGTAAGCAATTTTTTGGGAAATTGTGCTACAGAGTATACCATTAAACTCTTAGTGATACTTATGATTACTAATGTATGCAAAAGTCAAGCTCTGCTTAGCTAGCAGTAAGAATTAAATATTTACACGACCTGAGCATTGTGACATATACTATAATCTATTATTAAATGTGCTTCTATAAATACATGATATCACTTCATTTGTAAAGATATACTAACTTTTTATTACAATTTTTAATATGAATCATAATTCTAAGGAAACATTTTTTGGCTTTTTTTATTTATTAAATTGAATCCTGCCTGCTTGCAATATTGCTACTGGTAATTTATCAGAAGCTGTTGACTTTTATTAAAAATCTTGCGTAAGACACTTACAGGTCATGATGACATTAACCAGTAGACATTAAATTTGGTAATATATTAACTAAATGTTATCGAAAGAAATCTCTTTTTTTGAGTTTCCTGACTTCTATTAACGATTTATCTCCCTGCAGTCACTGCAATCTTATCTCACGAGAGAGTAGATCGCTTGGTTACTGTGCATGCTACTGTTTATATGAAAAATGTATTGTGTAACTGTTAGACTCCCATCTGGAAATTGTAGTCTGAGAAGGAGGATGGGTATAATTTTAGAAGAACAAAGCCAGTTTCCTTTAGAGTGAATTTGGACTTCTATTACAACGTATTTTGATTAATTCATGAAAACTAGTTTTGTTGCAGAGATACAAATGGATAACATTAATAACATAAATCCATCACTGAGTTTAGATGCTGTGCTATTTTATGTCTAATTAATTCTGCATATTAGTTCAGAAAATGTATTTCCAGGGACGTTCTTTAGCCACCCAGCAGGACACATTTATTCATTTTGTTCGCAAATGTGTTTTCAGGACATGCCTCATTTTCACAAGGGCCAATTGGAAACAATACACGGATTAGACACATGGTACAAACCTGGGCAATACTGATGAAGAGTTTAAATAGTTCAAAAATCTATAGAAATATATCAATTTAATCTTAATAAAGCCATGCTTTCTCAAAGTAGTGCTTTATGCTCATTAGTTCCCAGGAGAGCTGTAACAATTCTTTGATTAATTAATTGCCATGGCCCTCAGTTTTGCGAGCCTCAGTTAAACATTCATTTATCAATGAATCTCCCTGGTGCCCAGTTAGGAGGCTCGTATAGCTAGCTACCCAGAAACAAATGCTAGACTAAAGACTTTGTTTGTTGTTGATTATTACCTGTCCATATTCCATTAAGAAATTGGCTGTTGATAGCACATCTAGGTCCCAGTGACACAGGACTCCAGCCGATTTATCCACCTTTCCCTCCCATCTAGGCTCTGGAGTACCTATTTAAGTTCATTGTCCAGTCGCGGATCCTCTACTCTCGAGCCACCTGCGGGATGGAGGAGGATCAGTTCAGGATGAGCATCCAGGAGCTCTTCCAGTCCATCCGCTTCGTGCTGAGCCTGGACAGCCGTAGCTCTGAAACCCTCATCTTTACACAGGTCAGTCGACCTTACTGATTTATTTTACATAGGGAATAAGAGATCATTGAGATCATTACAATGTAAAACACACTTAAGAACTACACACAAGTGCAATATTAGAGTATTGACATTTGGCCTAGCCATGTACAATCCTGCAAACTGTTCCACATCAGAGAAGCACTAAAGGTAATACACATTTTCATTATTTTGGAATATTGGGTACTTCTATGTTCTGGGCTGAATTGGTGAAAGTGAATTCATGCTCATTATTTTTTTTTGTTTGTTTGTACTTCCCTACAAATTCTAAAACTATACACCGCAAAGCCAAGCAAAACGCCATGATAGAATCCAGGCAACATTTTATCAGGGGCACTAAAAGTTGGACTGGTAAAAGACAGAAGTAGTCAATAGCTTGTTTTTGTAACATCAAAAATCTTGTGTGTGTGTGAGAGAGACAGCGTGGGTGAGGTGAAAATATAACTATTGAGGCTATGGGCTTACTTTATTGTTGTCCAGAAACTCATTATTAAAATCCATAGTCGCAGCTATAGTATAATAGCTTTCAGCATTCTCATACTGTATTGCTTGAGTGGTTTAATGAAATACAATTGAGCCTCCTCCTAGAAAAATGTAAAAGGTTGCTCAAATCCTTTTTATATTATTGCCTTTCTTTCTTAGTAATTCTGTGGGCATTCTCCTAAACTCTTCCATTTACTCACACACCCCAAGTGGTATATCCAGTAATGGTTTTTTTTATTTATTTTTTTTATCTTCAAGTAATCTTCTAATGTATTATTGAGAGGTGCCTTAGCAAATGTGAAGATATTATCCTTGTTTAAAACAAACAGGGGGCATTTGTAAGTACAGAGATTGCTTCCTTGTGGATGTACATGAAAACAGATGCCATATATATTTACTCATAAATTATTTATTCTGGAATTCTCTAGCTTGACCATCAAGACCTAATATTATGTACTTATTAAAACATGATGAGGTGCGTTTGAATGAACCGTATCAGTTTGCAACTTTATTGTTTCAGTGATATGGAAACTCCTCAGGCACTTAACAACCTCCTTCATTTTGAACTGTGACCTAAGATTGCTGCCAAACGTGTCTTTTTGGCTTCATACTTGGTACACAACTGTATTCTGTGATTCTTTCCGTCAAGTTCAATTGTGTTAGCGTACAAGAAAAATGAACCCTGTTGTAACTTATAAAGCTGCTGCTACCACAGTGTCAAAGCCTTGTATCTCAAAAACCATTTGAGGTAGTGAATTCATATTTGAAATGTTTTTGGATACATTCCAGATCTAATCAAACTGACTTTCAACTTACATCAAAGGAACCTGCCCAACACTGTACTAGGCATTGATTGCCTGAGAAGCGGGTACTAGACCTAATCCACTGTACTGTGTCTGTTGCGTTCACAGTCAGTCACACTGCTTACAAACATTTGCCAGTAACACACAAAGGCAGAACCTGTTATCTTCCTTAATAATTATTTTGTTCATTGTATCATTAAATAAAGCTCTTTTGTGTGTGTGGTGTGTTTTTTTTTTTTTTTTGTTTTTATGTTTAATATGCTTGTTTTTTATTTGCTTCTTTTTCCTTGTTTGCCACCTTTTTATTTGTATTTTTGATAACTCCCCCACTATCCCACAATCCGTCTCAGGGCCCCCAGCTGCCACATGGACAGGCAATTGGAGCAGTGAACTGTGTGCAGCCCTGGAGCGGGAACGCTCCAAGGCCATCGCCTTTATCTGTAAGTAACAGTGCCCCCTTGTGTCCAACCCTGATAAGTCAAGGGTGTCATTAGCAAAAATGCACTTTCTACCATTCACCCCTCTGAAACCATCCAACCCACCCACCCCCCACTTAAAGAAACATTTTTAATGTGATCCTTTAACTTCCTGCCCCTTTCAGATCATTCCAAAGTCATTGCATTGTACAGAATGCAATAATAGAGAATGATTTCACTTTGACAATCACCCATTTGAGGGCTGGGTGTCATCACTGTTTCAAGAAGGCATTTCTAAATAGTTTTACAAGTATAGCTCTCAGGGCACCAGTAGAGGGGAATTTAGTCCCTGTAACTTCCTCACCAGATCTGCAAAAGGTTGGGGATAAACAAACCCCTCAGAATTTTAATTGAAGCATTTGTTGGTGCACGGAGTAAAATTCCTTTTATTTCTTACTGGAAGTTATGCTTCATACTTTATTGACATTAGAAAAAACTTCAGAATTGGTCTACGGTACCCATTTCTGCTTGCTGTCTTTGTCAGCACTGTAGTACTGTATGGGTAAATACCCAGTGGAGTCTGTGGAAGTTGTTGCACTAGGTGTGTCATGATTAAAAACTAGAACAACACGATTGTGGGAAATGTTAGGGGTAGGGATGAGAACCCTAGCAATGTCAGAGGTTCACTGTACTTTTCCATTTGTTTTTTGTTTTTTTTGTTGGTTTGTTTTTGGTTTGTTTTGTTTTGGGGTTTTTTTTGGGGGGGGGGGGGGGGGGGGGGTTGTAAGTCTTTATGCTTATTCATACATTATGATCTACTATTGGTCTCTGGCCAATTTGTAGAGTTGGTTTCTGTTTCTTCATGTACAGGAGTCAATGTGGATCCTGGAAAATGTTAATTTAGAGTTACATTTAAGAGAAAAAAATATATAATTATATATTACAGTGATGTAAGTCCTATACAAGATGTGATGTATTATAGATTGCAATCATTAATTAATCAAACCCAGATAGCACAGTAAGGTTGGGCCAATGTTGGCTTCAAACCTCGGCTCATTGTCATTTTGCTTGTTGCACCAACGTTGGCCCAACGTTATCGGCCAACCATGAATTTACCATGGACCAACATGAATCCAATTATTAGACAACCCTGGCAGATGGTTCATGATATATTCAATATACATTTTTTTTTTTGTCTGTTGCCTCATTATTACCCAGATAGCCCTTAGTACTTGGTGTTTTGGGTCTAATTGCTTATACAGTATACAGTTTTGTTTTTAGTTAACTGAGATATTATTATTATTATTATTATTATATTATTATTATTATTATTATTATTTATTGTTGTACAACAACAACAACAAAAAATATGGGACATTTAGACCTATGTTTAAATAGGGAAATAAATACATCTACTAAATCTAATAATAATAATAATAATAATAATAATAATAAATAATAATAATAATAATAATAATAATGCTTTATCGGAAAACTGTTCTGATCATTTTATTGACTCATTTTATTAAATCAGTTAGGCAGAAGAAATAGCAAAAAATAAAATAAGTATGTTCCTTTTCTGTTTTTACTATCAGTCCATTAGTAATTTGATAATTTTTTCCACTACCTTGATCCTGAAGACAACACTTCTGCCTGTCATGATATCAAGCCTGAAGGTTTTCAGAGTAAACTATAAATGAAAGAATATAAATCTCTGCAATTACACTGTACTACACTGCAAGAACCTTTACCGGACTGTGAATAAAATGAACCACTTGATAACCATGTAATTAATTTGTAAACTACAGCTAGTGATCTGTAACACAGTGTGTTGTTACTTATACTTAATAAAACAACAACAACTAGCGGTTACATTATAAAAATAATACACTATTTAAAATGTGTTTGTATCTTATGGCAGGGTAGAAATGATTAAAACCTACAACCTTAATGAAAATATAAAGTTTACAAATATTGAGTTAAAAAAATAAAAGGGATACAGAGGTTATTAAAAGCTGGAACTTGAAATATATAACTATTGTTGGGGAAAAATACATTAAGTAACCAAAGCACCTTACCTCAAGTATCTGTTTGTAATCTGAGGATGACGTTAATCTCTGAGGCAAAAGAATTAGAGAGAGTTGCGAGAGGACTTGTGCATATGTTTGAATTTATAAACTGCTGATGAATGTTGGGCTAACACTGACCCATGGTTACTTTGCCAACATAAAAAAGCTGTTTTAAAGTAGCCTCCTTATCTGTTGTGTGTGTGTGTTTTTTTTTTCTTTTAATTATTTTAGTAGCAAACGATCTGTGTGTTAGTGATCCATTTGAATGTAAAGGTTGAGAATTCTGCCTTATGCTCTCCTTGGTTGGGCCACTGCTCAGCAGCCTACACAAGACTGGTTGGTTGTCAGAACGTTGGCCAAAATTAGTGCTCCAATATTGTGTGCTATCTGGGGTAAATGAAGGGTCTTCATGCCATTCTTGTTCAGTTAATTATAAAAAGAGTCCTATGAACTGAGATATTTAAAACCCCATCATTGAAGAGACAGAGGGAGAGCACAGCCGTCTGGAACCCTAATGGCTTCATATTACTGCTCTTTTCTTCCAGGCGGCTCTTCTGAACTCCTTCCCTACCATCTTCGATGAGCTGCTGCAGATGTTCACAGTGCAGGAGGTGGCAGAGTTTGTCCGGGGAACGCTGGGGAGCATGCCCAGTACAGTCCACATTGGACAGTCCATGGACGTGGTCAAGCTGCAGTCAATCGCTCGTACTGTGGACAGCCGACTCTTCTCATTCCCAGGTAGCCAATTCACCAAGATCATTTTATAAAAGATGTAATGTTGCATTGAAGATGCGTTGCCTGGCAAGTAGATCACAGCCATCACAGGATTGATTCCAAGTAAAGGCAATTAAGAAATGAATTACTGAGACGTACAATATATTATTGTTTAGTGTAAAATCATTTTAGTCTAATAATTATCTGAACAGTTAATCAATCGCTTTCACAGTAATCTTAAATTGTTTGCATGAGGAATTTGCTATAGGGAAGAAGTAAATGCTTTGAAATCAATTAACTAATCAGACAAAAATTTTGATTGAACATTATTTTATTGAACTGTGTGCAGGGCAAAATCGATTTCAGGTCATTGTTTCTTAATTACTTTAACTGGGAATAAATCCTTTAATGTATTACGGTAGAGTAACTCAATAGATTTACCGATGTGAATAATGTGTCCCCATTTTGTAGGGTGAATCTAGACTGGCTTTGGACAGCACCATACTGAACTCTCTCTCTCTCTCTCTCTCTCACACACACACACATGCACACACACACAGAGTCTCGTCGCATCTTGCTCCCGGTGGTGCTCCATCACATCCACCTCCACCTGCGTCAACAGAAGGAGCTGCTCATCTGCTCAGGGATCCTCAGCAGCATCTTCTCCATCATCAAGACCAGCTCACTGGTAAACTGCATTCTCTCCCCTCCCCACTCGCACACACTTAGACTTCAAACCCACTGGAAGAAGCCTTTGACATTTTGTGTCTTATTTGCATGACATCAAACTGATGTATTTCTCACATCATCATTTATGTAGTGATTAAGCTTATTTTCTGGAATTGTGGTAAGTCTGTGACTAAGTACCAGCATCATGTACTTATGTTGACACATGAAGGTTAATTATCACTCATTTGTACAGCTTGTTTAATTTTCCCAGTACAGTCCAACTGAGAAGATACATGTCTCACTTATACTTTACAGTGCAGGGTAGGCAATTATTATGAAAAGGAAGGGCACAGTTCCCCAGTTTAATTAGATTAAATAGACTAGAAGGGTTACAATTTCAACAGTTTCAACAGATTTATAAATGTATTGCAGTATTGATATATAACTATCTCATTTTGAATCATTTTACAAACGCACGCTAAATACCAAACTGACTCCTAGTAGCTACACTAAAGTGCCCTTTGGGCTGTTTAGTAAATGAAAAGCATTTCTTTCCATTTACCCTTTGCAGTCCATTTATTCTGCACTTATCAGGCATGTCAGCTCCAGTTTATTTTCACAAGCGCTGTGTAAAACAGGTTTAAAAGGCATTGAATCGCAAACGGACACTCAGTACTGTATCTCCAGCCAAGCCCCACCACTTGTGCGCTGTATTTTTCACACACCTCTTTATAGACATGCATACTGATAAATCCTCTCCTGATCACTCGTTTTATCATCAAACTCGACAATAATGTGATCCAAGTCATTATTTTGTTACTGTAACATCAAACCAAAAGCGCTGTAAATGTCTATGATATTCTTTGAGCATTGGATGCCGAAGCAGCTATCTGTAGTGCATGGGGCTATGAGATATGCCCTTTTTTCAGTTTCGTTCAGCTCCTATCGGTCTCAATTGGCCATTGAAAGGTTTTCTCTGCTTTTTCCTGAGAAAAAACGACTAGAGACATGTGCTTTACATCTTTTTGATGATCTCGGACAGGGTCTGACATTGGACTGGAAAGTGAAAATTGTAATATCAGACCTGGTCCGACATAGGACTGCAAAGGGTTAAAACATGCTTCTAGTTAGTTCCTTACAAGATGAGAGTAGAGGTGATTGAGACCTTTAATTATCAGTCTCACTTTCTATACCTGTGTGAACTTCCTGACAATTGTGTTGTGATGGGCTAGTTGTGTTAAGTGTTGAGCTGCTAAGGAGATGTAATGAGTCTTATGAATCTTTTTTTTTTTTTTATTTATGTTTCATTACAGAGAATCAAATGAGCCTTAACTCTCACAATTATAATGCAAAAAGCCCTTGTGGGGAACTAACTAGAAGCATGTTTGGTCTTCAGTAGAGAAAATATTGCTAAGAACCTGTTGAGCTCAAACTTTTAAAAAAGGTTGCAAGAATGTAATAAAACAATAATTAGAAACACAATGCCATGATTGATACAAACATGATCAAATTATGTAATTGTGTAAATCCTATTTATTCCACCTTTTAAAAGTGCATTATTTAGTTGACTTGGTAAATAGTAATCTCAATGGAAACCATAATAGAAAATTAACCATTAACTCCTAATTGGATATTAAAAAAGGTAAGAAAGCAACATGAAGATGTAGCTGTTATAAAGTACCCTTTTAAATAGTTATCAGAAGAGAATATCAATGTATTTCTTTTATTTAAAGCTGCTGCTTCTTTCTTTTTTTATTCCCATGTTTAATGTCATGTTGTTTGTAGCGTGACCCTTGTGTCTATGTCCTCCAGGAAACCTCGGTGCAGGAGGAGGTGGAGATGATGGTGGAGAGCCTCCTTGACGTCCTCCTCCAGACTCTGCTCACCATCATGAGTAAATCCCAGTCTCAGGAGGCGGTAAGAGGCCAGCGCTGCCCGCAGTGCACGGCTGAGATCACTGTTAGTAACTAACAATCCAATTATTTTTTCTTCTTCTTCTTTTTCTTCTTATTCTTGCTTCCCTGTAACTCCTCGCCCCCAACGCTCCTGCTCCCGCATGGACCTCCCGCTTGCTGTCTCATCGTTTTGCACTCTCAGCTGCTTCCATCTTAGGCCAGAGCTTTTCACCTGTATTTAAAAGTCTAAGGGTTTTTTCTCAACAAATCTTGTTTTGTTGCTGTAGTGATTTATATATCAGGCCTTAAATCAAATTTAAATAAATAACTAGGAACCAACAAAAATAAAAACATGGGCTGTTTGGTGAACTCAAGAGCTAGTGAACCACTGTAGGCTGATTTTTATGTTTTTTTTTTTTTTTTTTTTTTTAAATATCCAGGGATAATTGTAGTTATGTAACGTAATCATGAGTTGCTTAGCAACCTAAAAATCAATAGTCACTAAAAACATGAAGGTATGCTATTCTCGCCATTTCACAAAAAGCACTTAGGGCAGTTGAGTTGGCAAATGGTGGAGTGGAGTTATTTTCTTTTAAAGACAAATCTGCTGAGATTCACCATACATCATTTCCACCGCCTCCATGTTACTTTGAAAACAGTGCTTTGAAGAGAAAAAGTCAGATGTCTTTACAATTTGTGTTTGTATCATCACAAAGTAAATGGCATGAAACCAGTTGCCCCAGATGGTGTTTGTAGGTGCTGTACTGTTGGAAGAGCCATCCTTCAGAATATAATCTCAGGTCCTGCGTACTCTTTTAGACATGAGCAATTCCAGTGTCCCAAAACCATTTCAACTGGTCATAAGGGTAGCCCATCATCCACATGAGGCTTTGCAATAATAGTTGTAATGTGTCAATGTTCTCACTTGTATCCAAACATTTCTATTAAAATCATTAGTCAGGCAGTGGATGGTTTTAAAGACTAGCCACTAAATTATGTATGTAAAATTAATGTAAGGGAAACCTCCAGCCTTATTTATAATCCTACAAGACTGATAACATATATTTATCTAGCTGTTAGGTGAGGAGACTAGAGGCTTGTTAAATTTTAGTATGCTCATTTTAATTAGATTTACTCCCATTACCCTCCCTCAAATTTCAAAGGCCTAATTCAGGTTACTTTTTACAGTCAATGTTTGGGTAATTATATCTTCATTAAGAAGCACTGGTAAAAGAAAAATAGACCTTTTTAAAGTTAGTTATGAGAGACACAGAAACAATATACCTATTGTGTTAGATCTTACAGCAAATACTTTAAAACTGTATTAAATGTTTTTTCTATGATGTTTCTTTTAGTTTCCATAAACATTGTGTCCATTTCACCCCCACAACTTTTCTGCTACTGGTAGCTTTACTTAACTCTGATTCAACTCTGACTTTGCATAAGTCTGATTGGCTGACACAGTGCTTATAATTGGCAGGGAGAGTATGTGTCCTGCCTGTTGTCTCTGCTTCGCCAGATGTCGGAAATCCATTACCAGCATCTACTGGACAACTTTCAGAGCAAGGAGGAGCTGAAGGTAAGGGTGAAGTTAAGGTTAGCAGTCCCACATGGAGAAGAGAGGTGGTTTTACTCTACACGACACATTATTCCTGAAGCCTGTTTATTATTGTATATTGATTTGCTATTCTTTGATTCATAGATTGATTTTTTTTTCACTATTTCTTTGTTTTGAGGAATTTCTGTTGAAGATCTTCTGTGTGTTCCGTAATTTAATGAAGCTGAGCATCTTCCCTCGCGACTGGATGGTGATGCGGCTTCTCACCAGCAAGTAAGCACCCATTTCAATAATGAGTTGAAGCGACCCATAATCCTGAAGTGGAAGTCCAAATTAAAACTGATTTGATCTCAGTCTTCTGTCAGTGGAAACAAATGGGACTGATTTCAAATCTCTTTCATTGAGGCACAGGTTGAAGATTGAAAATATGCATGTTTTTATTTTTTTTTCTTGTACAACAAAATGAGATGCTTAATACATTAGACTCACTGTTTAACCTCAGCACTTTGTTGTGACATTTAATATGAAGGACACTGCCCATCAAATTATTCTACATCTCCTTGTCATGACTTTGAGTGCTGTATATATGCAACATAAATCAGATTTGTAATTCTATTTCCTATTAGTCTTTAGCCTCAGGGTGAGGCGATCTTTCCTTGGAATGCTACTTTTGTGTTCCGTTGTTCTGCAACGGGAACACAGACCTCGTTATCCCACAGGGGCACCTAATTATATATTTCAGTTTCAATCTATAGCACTTTATTTATTCAGGGAGAAATATAACCTTACAGGCTCAAGGCTACTGTTGATTATTTCATGAGAGAAAAAACTCCACAATAACAAAATTAAATGTACAGGAGTTGCTCAACTTTTGTAAGTCATTCAACTTAATAATATGATTTGAAATGGCTTGCATGCCTCAATTAGCAATACAGAAAGGCACAAATACAGATTTTGTCTGCTCCCTCACTCTTTGTGTTTGTTGATTTTCACTGTTCCAGCGTCATTGTCACTACTGCCCAGTACCTATCCCCAGCCCTCCACAAGAACTTCACAGAAGCAGACTTTGATTTCAAGGTGGGTAAGGTTTCCAAATATTTTGTTTACCTGTTTTATATGAAAAATAAAATCTTGGGTACACTCTCTACATTTTTACCCTTTGCTGTTTCTTGATGTCTGTGGTACCTCGTCACCACGGTCTCTCCTCCCACTTCGATAGATTTGGTGTTACACACATTTAGCAACCCTAGCAATGCATTCCTGATTCTGCTTAGCGAGAAGTATCCAACTGTTGATAACAGAACCAATAGGCATGTTGAAATCTGGTAAAGATGCAATTGTGGCATACCATATAAGGGAACACAACTTTCTTTGATCTCATTATTTTAAAGAAAAATCTCTGAAAGGAGAAGCTACAGTGCCACACCCTTATGTTGAGCCCCGTAAATCCTTGTTGAACAGATATATGTACAGTAGATTTATCAAACAGATCACCACTTATTTTAGAAATATGATGCAAAATCAGGTGAGGATCATCCTGAATAACACCTAAGTAGTTGTTTTACTTTGTGTAACACTGGGCTTGCCTTGCTTAAGGGTCAGGGTGACAAGCAGCAGTTGACATGGTGGAGAAAATTAAACTGGGGCTGAAGGATGTTTGTGCTGGGGAGGGGGTGATGGTGGGGGGTGGGGGCTATCTAAAAAGATCAAAAGTTGCTTTTGGCTTTCATTAAACAAGGATAAATGTCTTGAACAATGCCCTGGGGAAACCATTGAATCACCCCAAATAACATACTGCACCATGTTATTAAACAACCCGTGTTGTCTTTATGATTGCCTTTAACATCGATAACATCCCCTCAGTAAACAAACCTGGAGGTTTTAAGGGAATAACCTTACAGCTGGGTCTCCTGAAAGTGGTCAGGATGCTTTTTGTCTGCTGCTGATGTTCTATCATTGCTGACCACAGGTGTGGAATTCCTACTTCAGCCTGGCCGTTCTGTACATTAACCAGCCCAGCCTGCAGCTGGAGACCCTAACTCCTTCTAAGAGGAAGAAGATCCTGGATAAGTAAGGCTGTTTGTTGCATAGTTCATTTTTTGATAAGAAATAAAGGCCCATCGCTCATTAACATGTTGGGCCTCGTTTCATTCTGAGAACTTCTTCTATTCATCAAGACATTGACAGCATATTTGAATCATCATTTATTATGAGGAAGCAAGGGGTCACAAGTTACCTTTAGTTAACTATTGAGTTTTAAAAAATACTTTTGCATTCCTTGTCCAGTCTTAAGTCGCTAAGGTATTAGGAAGGAACTGCAAGTTAAGGTGCTTTTTTAAAAATGTAATCTGGAATTGACACTGTCACAGACCAACTAGGTCAAGGCCAATGACATCAGACACTTTCCATTAAACATTTATAAAAATATAACAGGATTATAAATAATAGAAATATATAAAACTGTCCAAGAAACACAATTACTAAAGGGTGATATAAAAAAAGAAATGGCTTGAATCAGAGTATCCATTTGTCAAAGATCCAAGCAAACACAATTAAAATGAATGGAAGAGTCTTCCCAAGGAGGGAGTACAAGTCCCATGGGCATTTGTTCTGTATGGAGTAACAGCCTGCAGCTTTGAGCCCTGTGATTGTATGGGTTATATAACACAAAGCTTAAAATAGGCTGCCAGTTTATATTACAGTACACTGTTGTTCACTACATTAGCTGGCTGGTTTATACGTTCAGAGTGCAGGCCAGGAGTTAATGGCAGTGTGTTAATGGCTGATACAGGAAGTAACCCTCTGGGGCTCTAGTGTTGACTAATGAATGCAGTGCAACAGTGTGACAGGATAGTGTTGCGGGCCCAGGTGGTATCAGCAGGCAAGGAGACTCAGAGACAAGGAAGCTGCAGTATAAGCACGGCTGTGCAGTTTAATCAACAAAAACAAATCAAAAAGTTGAACAAAACACTGCTCACAGAGCAAAATAAAAGGTTTAACAAAAACAAGTCACAAACACAGTAATCAGAAACAAAAATAACCAGCTCAAGGGCCAAAACAAAAGGTTTAACAATTAATCTCCTAACAATACATTTTATCAAATCTGTGTTAGAAATTGTAATTATTATTACTATTAGTATTATTTATTTATTAATTAGTAGACGACTTACTGTTGTCACAAAGTATCACATTACAAAGTATCGTATTACAGATAATAGCAATTATAGAGTACAGTAAATAATTACGTTTGAGTGATTACGACTAAGAGCAGCTAAACTTGCAAATATTTGGTTATAAGAGGAAGTAGTGAGTACAATAAATGGATAAGGATGATTTCAAATAAGAGAATGGTGAGAAACAAAAAACTGAGTGGTAACCTTTAAGAGTAAAGTCAAATACAAGATGCAGAAAGTGTAATTATGATTGAGAGCTGTAGTATGAAACAGCAAAGTGTGGGCAGTAACTGACATTCTACTCCTCTTAGAATCTACCTGTTTTAGGAATGGCGGAGTTCTTTTTTTTTTGTATAACTGTATAAATAAAATAAAGTATTTTAGTCTAGTGCCTTTAGTTTTTTGAAAGAACTATAGTGTACAATATAGTTTTCATGAAAAACAGTAAAAATGCTGAGGCCCCGTTTATCTGTTTTTATGCCTCCCCTGCCAGGTATGGAGACATGCGAGTGATGATGGCTTATGAACTCTTCAGCATGTGGCAGAACCTTGGTAAGACAGTTTTAAAAAAAAAAAAATGTCCTATCTGCTTGTTCCAGCATATAAGCTCACTTAAAAAGCTGCAACAGTCCCATTTTCAGATTTTGGAGAATATTGGCATCATAAATTGAATGCATTAGTTCTAAGAATTAGTTTGGATCATGTTGTCAAAACGTTGATATTGTACACTCACTGGCCACTTTCTAGACCCACTCCAATTGAAGTGATCTCACAATCCAATGCATTGTTAATTGTATCTGAGTGAAGACATACACTGTAAATGCAAGGCTTATTTTGCATCTTTGTAAGATATTTACATTCTTGGTAGTTTAATGTAAATAACAAAAACCCTCAAATTATTAAACAGGTATCTTTATTTGTCCTAGCAGGGGAAAATAAAATCCACTTCATTCCCGGGATGATCGGCCCATTCCTGGGGGTGACGCTGGTGCCGCAGACCGAAGTGCGAAGCATCATGATCCCCATCTTTCATGACATGATGGACTGGGAGCAGAGGAAGAATGGCAACTTTAAACAAGTGAGTAGCGTGTTGAAATGAACCCACACCATATCTTCTATATAAACCCTGTTGTCAGTAACTGAAAAGTACCCCAGCAATGGGGGCATCAATGAAAAACAATGGTTGCATTTGTTTCAACAAACCCTCTATATTTCAGAAACTGTTTTCTGTGTTTTTTCATAATTTCAGGTGGAGGCAGAGTTAATTGATAAACTGGACAGCCTTGTGTCGGAGGGAAAGGGAGATGAGAACTACCGAGAGCTCTTCAGTCTGCTGTAAATATAATACCCTCCAGTCTGGGCAGTCTTTAGAAGAACTGTATGCTGTTTTAATGCAGTGTTTCATATATATATATATATATATATATATATATATATATATATATATATATATATATATATATAAGTAAGATTAACGCACATTTCATGGAGAGAAAAATCTAATTGTAGCTTGGATTAACCCATCACATTCACATCACACATCTGACGGCATGTTGAGCCTACTAATGCAAAGTAAGGTGGTGTTTCATTTCCTGTATGTGTCATCAGTGTGTAAGGATGGTTTTAGTTGTTTCCTGCTTCTGCTTTGATAACTTCTGTCTTTGCTCTGCTTTCTGCTGCGTGGAGTAGAACCCAGCTCTTTGGGCCCTATCCTAGGTAAGAAAATGCCACTCTGTCAGCCTGTTTTGAGTCTGAGCAGAACTCTGGTGGTTTGCAGCCTGGAGTCTGATTATTTCTATTCATTTATTTCTTTTATGACTTTAACAGTCTGCTGGAGAAAATCGAACAAGAAACCTGGCGGGAAACCGGCGTCTCTTTTGTCACCTCGGTAACAAGGCTCATGGAGCGTCTCCTTGACTACAGGTGGGTAAACGAATTGGAAACTCCAACAAAAAAATATTAAAAAAATACTCCTTTTCAAACAATAGTTGCTAGTGGTTCAATGTAATGAAACCTCTGCTGAAATGCATTGGAGTTCCTTTGACTCACGAGTTACACCCAATCACAATTAAAGAAAATTCCAGGCCCACACGTTAGGAAGTCCCTGTCAATGGGCACACCTACAGTGAGTCCTATTTATTTATTTTTTTACATCACTGTAAATAAGATAAACAGAAAGGATACAACCATGGTAGCTTGACATTAAAAAACTGATTTTTTTTACCGGCTTTCAAATAATATAAACAAAACTCCATGTCAACTTGGAATTTTTTTGGAGAGACCAGACAGAATTTAAAAGTGCTTACCTCCATTACTAAATTCTTTGAGACTCCTGATTCCTTCTGGTTAGGGTTCTTCATATTTTAGAGAGTTTCTCCTGAATTTTACCTTGCTAAGTCTTGCTTCTTCATACACAGTAGCACTTAAAATCACACATAGTGATAAAGTTATGGACTTTAAGCTCCCTATAAACCCAGCAATCCGCAAGCAATCAGTCACACCTGCACATTGTAATGTCACCTCCACTGACTCTGGGAGAAAAACTACGAAGAAATAGTCTAACCACTTTTTTTCTAAAAAGATTAATTCTCTTAATGATAGATTAACAGGTATTCTTTATATAACAAAATGTATTTCTAGTTTAATTCCTTTAAGAAAGAAGGTAAAGCTAAAGATTATTAAATATGTTCCTTTTTAAGAGGGTTAGCTTTAAAAACATTTGACATTAACATGCAGTAACACATATTGAAAGTAAGACAATATCAACCACTTTTTAAAATCTGTGATATTTAACAGAGACTGTATGAAAGGAGACGAGACGGAGAATAAGAAGATTGGGTGTACCGTCAATCTGCTGGTAAGGAGTTTAATAGCTTTGAATTCTGGAATTCTGTCTTGCCTGCACAAGGTGCTCAACTGGACTTCATCCAGAGCTGTGTGAATCAGTTTGTGTTAAGTTCCTGTATATTTGCTTTCAGAACTTTTATAAATCAGAAATCAACAAGGAGGAGATGTACATCCGCTACATCCATAAGCTTTGTGACATGCACCTGCAGGCCGAAAATTACACAGGTAAAAGAGTAGACAATACGGTAGAAGTCATATGTGGTAGCTTGCATATACCACAAGGTAGAGTCTACTTCTGTGGTGAAGTGGCATTGCTGTCAAAGCTACTTAATGCTGACAGTCTAGAGTAAAAGGGCCATACACAATACATGCTCTCTTCCCCGTGGTATGTTGTACAGAGGCTGCGTTCACTCTGCTGTTGTACTGGGAGCTGCTGCACTGGGAGGACAGGCCACTCAGGGAGTTTCTGCACTACCCGACCCAAAGTGAGTGGCAGCGCAAGGAGGGCCTGTGCCGCAAAGTCATCCACTACTTCAACAAGGGCAAGGTACAGTACCAGCTGGCATAGCAAAACGGGATGTAATGAACCATCTCTGAATGTGATAAGTAAAGACTTCTTGATAGACTGGTTAGAGCAGCTGGACTTGCTCACGTATTTTACAGTCCAGTGCCTTGAAACAACAAGTTTCTCATCCTGCTAGATTTTATTTAATAATACGATCTGGACTGGAAGATCTAAAAGTGATACTAGGTGAGACAACCATTCAGAACCAAGTCACCGAAAATGTAATAATAAATTAGACGCAGATGCATGCAAAATCAAAAAAAGTGCAGCCCTTACAAACAAACCATTTTCACTCCATTATAACATGTGTTCTAAAAACTTCTCTGCTACATGTACTAGCTGTCTGGACCCTACTAAAACACACCCAGATTTCAAAGGCATAATAAGATATGTTAAGTAGCGCTCATCACATAGAAGCCATTAGCACTAAAATGTACTTCAGCATAAATTATTTAAAAAAAATGTAGCATTTCTTTTTCAAGCTGCATGCAAAAGCAGCAGAAACGAATTTCCATTTATCATTTAAAATGCAAACTTGGGATCTGGGCTTTTCTAAGTTTTTTTGTACTTTTTTGTCATTTAAAAAACAGATAAGAGAAGCATGAAAGGCAATCAGTGCAATAGAAAAGATTGGATAATATGTCTTTCATCAGCTTATCTTTCAACCAAGAAAACTGTTCCGTTGAAGAGCGAGAAATTAGAAATGTCATACGCCAGTTGTGTGAGACATGAACAGCCTGATAGAAAAAAAAAAAAAAAACAGAAAATGGAATTTAAGAGAAAGCAATCAATTTGTTAACAGATTTATCAGCTGAAGCTGCTAGAATTGCTGAAGCACGGAATCACAACGGAGGGAGATCTGGATTTTATGTGATAAAGGAATCAGTTCTTGCCTTTCCCCTTCTAGAAACAGCTGCAGGTCTTCGGGTTCTTTTAGGTCTCAGTCACAAAATAAGATTCTCAAAGTAGGTAACCTGAACACTCAAATGACATAAAAAGATATTGTAGGGTGAGTGAATAACAATCTTGCCTACTGTCTCCTTTAGTACAGCTTACATGGATGAGAATGATGTTAAAAATGATAGAGCTGAGACATGTATCTGAGTACAGTAATACTGGCTTACCTTTCCCCGTCTGTGTCACACTTGTTCCTCTCAGTGTTGGGAATATGGGATCCCCCTTTGCCGGGAGCTTGCCAGCCAGTACGAAGCTTTGTATGACTATCAGAGTCTCAGCTGGATTCGGGTAGGTGAAAAGGAACCAAATGAGCTGGTAGTCTCATCATAGGCACCGAAAATGTATCTAGGTTGTGCAATTTTCATAAATTACAGGCAATTTCATAAGCCATAAATTCCAATCATGTTGAGCCTATAGTGTACTATTATAGAGTTGTTAAAGCACCAGTAATTTACATGTCATCCAGATTACGTGCCCTCTCACTCCCAGGAGGGGGTGTACAATAATATTAATGCTAATTGTATAATTCTGTAGTTAATGAGATATTGCTTCTGTAATTCCCCATTCAAATGTACAGAAAATGGAGGCAGCGTATTATGACAACATCATGGAACAGCAGCGTCTTGAACCCGAGTTTTTCAGGGTCGGCTTTTACGGCAGGAAATTTCCGTTCTTCCTGAGGGTGAGACCAGTGCTTATATTTTTAAGGCATGTCTCAACTGTTTTGAGATCCATTTAAATCTATCAAACTGAAAGGCAGTCATAGAACTCACCGCATTACGTGGGCCAATGAACAAGTGATAAATGTTCTCATCTTAATCGACTCCCTTTGATGGAATTACAGCTTTTTTGGTTTTTTAATTTAGTAGTCGCCAATTATTTTTACTCCATTTTTCTCCCAATTTGAATTGCCCAATTGTATTTAGGCTCAGCCCACCACTACCACCCCTGCACTGACTTGGGAGCGGTGAAGACGAACACATACTGTCCTCCGAAGCGTGTGCCATCAGCTGACCACATTTTTTCATTCTGCAGGCCAGCCATGCAGCCAGCCCAGAGCTAGCTCTGGGTAGCTTACAGGCAAGCCCGCAGGTGCCTGGCCAGTCTACAAGAGTTGCTGGTGCATGGTGAGCCAAGGACACCCTGGCCGACCTAAGCCCTCCCCCACCGGGTGGCGACCGGCCAATTGTGTGCCGTCCCTTCCACGGTCGGCAGCGCTATAGGGCGCATCCCGCACTCCATGCGCAGCGCCTTTACCGGTTGCGCTACTCGGGAGCCCAGAATTACAGCTTTAATATAATAGTTCATATTTTCTTCATGTTTTACATTTTTAGCAATGCAAAGTGTTTTTAGAAATTACTTAGAGCCAGACTCTCAGCACAAGCTGCAAACAGTCAAGGTTGCTTAGAATACTAAATGAATGATTAGCTCTACTGCTAAGAACAGGCAAGAATAGATCTGGTATGTTAAACTGCTATTTTTCCATAAATGGCTGCATCCTAAGAGGAATAGGTTAAGCTTTTTGTGAGTTATTTCAGTTTGGCAGAATAGTGCCTATTCCTGTGTTTGTCAGCTCATCCACTCAATGTCAGACTGGGTTAACTGCAGTCTCTCCATTTCCTCACTGCAGAACAAGGAGTTTGTCTGCAGGGGCCATGACTATGAAAGGCTGGAAGCCTTTCAGCAGAGAATGTTGGGAGAGTTCCCACAAGCCATTGCCATGCAGCATCCCAACCAACCTGATGAGACCATCCTGCAGTGTGATGCACAATGTATCCTTCACTGCGCAACACTGAGGGTCCTCGCCAAATAGTGTCATTTGCCTACAGGGGATTACTGATTTAGGAATGGGTTATAATTGCTCCATGTGTTCAATTCCTTCAGTTCAAACATTTTACCTGGCATTGGTCATGCTAGTTTCTCATTTTTGGGGGAGTTTGCGGCTTCATACAGCTACAGATTTATATTGAAGGTCATACAAGTTTTGAGCCTAGAGTGCAGAACAAACTTGCAAATTAAAATAGATAAAGAGAAAGGTACATTTTCCTACATGACCTGAAGAAGTCAGACAAGGTACTAGGAAACTGAAGTGCAAGTGATGACTCAGATTTTAAATGTAGAATTTTTGTACATCATTATTTCCACAAGATACACACTGGATCACTTAGTAAATTTTGAAAAGCAGGTCCTTGGTTTGCGTCTGGCAGGCTGTCCTGATCACCGCTGTGGTGCAGCACGTTTGGTGTCTTTGCTTCCTTGACAGTGAGATACAGATCTGCAGATCTACGCAGTCACCCCGATCCCAGAGAATGCAGACGTGCTGCAGATGGACCGGGTCCCCGAACGCATCAAGAGCTTCTACCGCATCAACAACGTCCACAGGTTTCGCTACGACCGACCTTTCCACAAGGGACCTAAGGACAGGGACAATGAGTTTAAGGTCAGGCAACTTACACTTTTATATTGATTTACACAATTAACGGGCCATTTTTCTTTAATGTCTAAAATGTATGCCGTCTAATGTCAAAAAGAACACAGCTATAAAGGATATTATAGTCCTATATTGGGTTAGTGTCAGTTTATAAAATGAAATCTGTTGTTTTCAGAGTCTCTGGATTGAGAGAACTACCCTTATCCTGACCCGCCCGCTACCTGGCATCTCCCGCTGGTTTGAAGTGGAAAAGAGAGAAGTGGTAAGTGGATTGAACATATAATGATCTCTTGTCAAAACATAACTTAAATGATCGAAATTCTGCCCTAAATATTTTAAAATAAAATGAAAGAAGAAAAAAAAGGTATTATTACGGCCTCTTGTTACAGGTGGAGGTGAGCCCTTTGGAGAACGGCATCTATGTTGTGGAGAATAAGAACCACGAGCTGCGGACCCTGATCTGCCAATACCAGCACAAGCAGCTGCACGGAAACATCAACCTACTCAGCATGTGCCTGAACGGGATGATTGATGCAGCTGTCAACGGAGGCATTGCCCGCTACCAAGAGGTAATACCAGGGCAAGGACAGGCTATTGGCGCTGAAGACACATTTAAAGGAAAGCTCTGCAGAGCTGTCCTGTTTTTCTGGGGTTTTTTTGTTTTGTTTATTCGCTACGGAATATTATTTAAAAGAGCAAGCTTTGGTTTAGTACTTTCTGAAAATCTTGAACTTTCTGTTAGAAGAATGGTAGGTGTCACTGTAAAGCAGTTGTGTGAGTGGCAGGGCATTAGTCGGCAGGGATGACTTAGAATGTAACCAATGCAAAGATGCCTGTGCCTTGAAATGAAGGTCAACAGTTAGCTAAATATGTTGATTTGGTTCCCCAAACTGCTTTCAGATTTCCTTTTCATAGAATTGTAATATAATAATTTTATCAGCCTGTGGCTTTTCCGACAGAAACATTAGGGACATCACTTCAATGTGTTTACTACAGCCTGAAGGAGAAAAATAGCCATACTGACTTTGCTGACCTTATAAAAGGATTGTATCTTCTATTTCAGGCTTTTTTCGATAAGGACTACATAACCAGTCACCCTGAAGATGCAGAGAAAATCACACAACTCAAACAGCTCATGCAGGAGCAGGTCATTATTTTTGATTGTTTTTCCAATCTCCTTCTCTTTACCCTTTCATCGTTAGTGAAGTAGAATGCTATTTCCCCCTGCTGTGCCAGCATAAAACTACAATTTTAAAACCCTATTATATTCTGGAGGAATGTAACACCCTGTATTATAATAATTCACTAAAATGTTTTTTAGAATTTTAAAAGTAAAAAAAGTGTTATACCACTGTCAGTGTTGAAATCTTGCAAACGTGCTCTCATGCATTGCTGATTAAGGCAATCTCATCAAATTATAAGAAGATGGCCCATAAGAAAAAAAAAAAAAAGAAAAACAGGAACTAATGAAGCAATTTAATAGAAAAGTAGAACTGCTTATGTACGAATTGACCATGAGTGTTCTGTTTGTATAGGTGCATATCCTGGGTGTGGGGCTGGCAGTGCATGAGAAACTGGTGCATCCAGAAATGCGTCCCTTACACAAGAAGCTGATCGATCAGTTCCAGATGATGAGAAGCAGCCTTTGCCATGTGAGTTGTTATCCGTAAATGACAAACATCTGGTCTTCAATTCTTATTTTAGATTTGAATTTCTGGCTGGGGTTGATGGGATCGTGTGCTGATCCAGTAGGTTTATTATGTAGTCAAAAGCAGTGCAGTTATTTATTGTAATATCAATGTGAACCTTGTGAGCAGCAGTTTAACTAACCTTGATTGCCCTTTAATAGTAGTGAGTTATAGGAGTGAGTTTTTGTAAAATACATAACCAATATACCATCATAAAGCAACACTGGACAGTTCAGTGCAATCCAATCTGTAATACTAACAAGAGTGTTTCTGTGTCTCCCTGCAGACTCTCCCTGGCTTGGAGAAGATCAGTCCAGCCTGTTCAGGAGCGAGCACACCACGGGGCAGCATTCTGGTGTCCCACAGCCCTTTGAGTCCCGAGAGCATCAAACTGGTCCATAGACACAGGTGAGTCTTCCCACTCCAAACTGCATGTCAATGTTCCATTCTGAGGTGTATTTGAATTTATTTGACAATAATGCAATTGCTCTTGTTAGTACACCAAATTCCTGTGCTCTTTCACAGATTGCAATATGAAACACAATACATAACACATTTGATCCCAGAAAGGCATTAGTAGTCCAGTCTGCCATAACTTTTGCTACACAGGTATGCAGTTGAATGTGTTTTTTTTTCAATGTCAAGCCCACTGAACCTGCTGGGATCAATTCGACACTCCTCCTCGTCCCTATCCTCACACACCTCCAGTGAGACTGGGAACCTCATCATCCTGACTGACGGGCTGGTGGGGGAAACCTCTGATGATATCTACCGCATGCAGGTATTGAATATTAGTGTAGATCTGTTGCTTGACTGGGGTACAACAGCCAGAGGGCCTTTCTAGTTACTTCTATTCTGATTAAATAATACTTCAGAGGGCTGCCTTTTATGTGCACCTTGAAGCTTTGTAGTTTTAAAATGTTTTTAACACAATGGTCCTTAAGATACATTTTTTAGAGGAAATACTTGGGACTATGGTATTGCCCATCATGGGTTAAGTTTTGCTTTGAAATAGTGTCTATTAATAATAATTAATCACGAGAAAATTTGAAGTCCGCAGAACTTAGTTACTATATTACATATGGTACTCAAAAACAAATATAATACCAACTGAATGATATCAATTGGTTCTAATGTAAACAGTAAAATTGTCCGTGAATCTGCCATGTTTCTTCGTTAACCAGGCAAGCCCCTCTTCCTCCAGCCTGAGCTCCACCCACTCTGCACCATCGCAGATGATCAACTCCGCCCCTTCCAGTGCAAGAGGTACAAATGTAGAAACACCTCCAGGTCTAATTTACTGCTAAAGAGATGCTCAAACCATTTTACATATCAGCAGTATATGAAAGTAAAAAGTGACTCTGATATTGTTCAACTCATTTCTTATTGTATATTTAGCTCTTCATTTTTGGTTGTTATTTTTGGTCACATGATGTCCCTTTAACGTTCTATTGAGCCAACTCTGTTTCGTAAGTAATTGGAAAAGAGTTGATTGTGAAACAAGGCCACTTTTACAGTTTTTGTTCTCTCCTACCTCGAATGAGACTATGATTCTGTTTGCTATTCCTGGATTTAAAATCTTAACAACTTGTCACAAAAAATGTTATAACCTGTTTTGCAAATAGTTTCCACTTAGTTCCAATTGAATGAAATTCACTCTGTGTTTGCATTTGGTTTAGATCCTTTTTTTTTTTTTTTTTTTTTTACATTATTAATGAAACAGAATCAATCACCATCAAGTTATGGGAGAAAAACTGAAGTGAACTTGTTTCACAATCAAGCTTTTCCAAGAGTTTAATTGAATGGAGTTGGCTCAAAAAAAGGGATATCACAAGATCAAAAATAAAAACTGAAAATGAAGAGCCCTATGTATATGGTAATTGTGCTAATATTTTAAAGATCATTTATAGGGAAAGTGATTTTAGCAAGTTAATTCTCCTGTAAGACACTACTCAGACTCTTAGTTTCGATATCTAATATCTTCGATATCTATCTGGGCACCCTGATCCAGGTTCCCCTTCGCTGCCAGACAAATATCGGCACAACAGAGAGATGATAATGCTGCTGCCGCCTCACCGCGACCGGCCCAGCAGTGCCATGTACCCAGCAATGACCGAGAATGGACAGGTAGGGGCTGGCAACAGCCAAACCCAGCACCTGATTGTGAGATATATTCATTTTTGTATTTATTTATTTCTTTGAAATAATGTATTAAACTTATTGAGGTGAATAATTTTGTTTCCAAGACACACCGAGTAGGTTAAGTAGTAATTGGGAACTAGTGCATCATAAGGGAACTAAACCCTAAGAACAATCTGAAAGTCAAAGTTGGGTACTACAAATAAATAACAAACCCTTTACAGCTTCATTGGATTTTTAATCTAAATGAAACTCCCCACATACATGAAATATTGTATCAGACCTCAAACCAAAAATCAAATGGTCTCCGTACACTAGCTTTATAGTTCATATTGTGGGGATTTTTACCCTTTATAGCATTATTTTGGGGAAAAATTCCAGACACACGTCCTTTATAGAAAGTACAATCTGTAAAAGGATATAAAATGCACACATTGGTCACGTGCCTAACTAGTTAAGCACTCTTTGTCTATTCTCCCAGCTAATATCTGCCGGCTTGCATTTTTGCATTTTTGACAGCCTGGATTTGATAAGTCATAGACTACAAGATGCTAAAGGAGTCTTTGTATTTTATTGTGCAAAACTAATCGCGGATGTTACCAGCACCTCGCACAGGATGTATTGTAGCTGCACACTTGGTTATCTGCTCCTCACTTTATTTTTTTCAGCCAACCAATTTCCAGAGGGCCCTGATCCAGCAGGTAATTGGCCCCTGCAAACCCTGCAGCGATCCAAACCTTTCAGTTGCAGAAAAAGGTACATCTTTACTTTTATTTCCTGTAGTTTCTTTGTTTTGTTTTTTCGATTGTAGAAGATCCTTGCTGCTCTTAACAGTGCACCCCTGCGAAAAGTCATGCTTGTGAGCTGTACTAAAGAGTGATAGAGAAAGATTGTGGTGTCATTGCTTTCTTTGCTGTGCACATACCATCTACAGTACAAGCAACACAGCAACGACATTTGCTTTTTTTGGAGGGTCAGGGCCACTTGCAGTAATCCGTCGCATAGCCGACTGCGGTGGGACCAGAGTAAGGGCAGATATGTCAAAAGGCAGATGAATGAATTAGACGCAGCTATAACAATTACTATAGTCACACAATTATTGTTTTGAGATTCAGCTTTTATTAGGGAGCTCCCCTAAATCCCTTGTTTAAAAAGATACAGGGTAGTGTGACAGAGTAGCCGTTTTCCATGTGGGTGCGTGCATTCCATGCTGAGTGACAGGCAGGAGATCGAGATGGAGGTTGAAGTTGATATGCCCCGCAGGCGAACAGGATTTATTTACATATCAACACACTGAACAGCTCATGTGACACTACCAGCAATGGCAGCGCATGGAGCGCATACAGCAGTGTACGAACACTTTGGTATGATCTACAATATCTTCTCTATTCAATAATAAACTAACTTTTCTGGAGAGGTTGATCGTGGCGAATAAACGGCTAGGGTGGACATGTGATGGGCGGATACGTGGTGGATTATTGTATACTAAAAATTAAAAATGTAACGCTTCTGTAGAAAATGTACCCTGCTGGATTATTAAAGCCTAAAAGCTTGGTCCATTGAGGATATTTGTTTTTCATCTCCAGGTGACTAAATGTAGTTCTGCAGTGAAGTACACTGTTTTATTAGCGGTTATTTTTCTAGCAGTTCCTACAGCTCCCAGCAGCTGGAGCCTCGACAGTGGAACCCGAGAAGCGATGCCATTCCTGTCTGCACATGTGGGAAGTATAATGGTTCCACCAGTACCACCTCGCACCATACCACATGGTAAGGAACCTGTGACTTACAAAGACAGCTTCGTTTTTTCCATTGCTGTATCTAAAAGTACATAATGTATGTTTAGCTTGAGTACTGGCTTTGGGAGTATTTAAAAGTTGTTTTGCAGGTGCATACATATCGGTAAAATGAACAAGAAGCCAAAGTTCTCTGCCTGTAGACAATAATCTAACCAATGAACAACTTTTTATTTCTGTGAAAGGGGACTAACAAAAAATCTGCCATTTGCTTTTAGAAGTGTACAGTATGTATTTTCCTTTATATTTAAAATAAATCCAATGTATACTTTTTGTATTTGATTCTCTGCACTTAGACCCTAAGCGTGTTGTCTTGCAGCTGAAAGCAATCCCAGTCCCATAAAAAAAAAAAAGCTAATTAAACACCCACCAATGTTAGTTTGTGTTTTCCAATCCTTGTTTTGTCCTGCTGTTTCCCTTAGGGCACTTCTCGATGCACTTTGATGCTTTCCACCACCAGATCAGCGACCTCCCTCCAGCTCTCCCTGCGCGCTCTTTGAGAAAGGTACCATAGCTCATGTGGTGACATCCAATTGTTATCCACATTGTCCGTTTTTACAGTTACCTGCTTTAGGAACAGTCAGACAGAAAGAGGTACAGGCAAAGAAATATAAGCAATGAAATAAAAAAAAAAGATATGTGTATCGACAACCATCTACAGAACAAGCTCAAAAACAAAGATGGCTTAATGTTGATGGTTTAAAAGAAATGACCCATGGTATCAACCATAAGCTCTGCTGCACAACCCCCCCCCCCCCATCCTGACTGTTATACATACAAATTACATTTGAGAATCACACAAGATGCCTGGCATTGGCATTTTGCATTATGAGGTATCATGTTGCCTATTAGTATAGTATTTCTGTCATGCTGGACTAATCTAGAGTATCTTCTTTGAATAACCCTGTATATGAATTTGCACACCTGTTGGTAAAGTCCCCTCTTTCTTTCTTTTCCCTGCCTTGCAGTCCCCCCTGCACCCAATCCCTGCCTCTCCCACCAGTCCGCATTCTGGCCTGAACGGCAGTAGCTCCACCTTGTCAGGCAGTGCCAGCAGTGGCGTGTCCTCACTGAGCGACAGTAACTTTGGGCATTCCTGTGAGCCACCAGTCCACACAGACACCATGGACTCTGTCCCCAGCCAGTCCTGGACCACAGACGAGGACATGGAGTCGCCCTACCTGCCCGTCCGTTACAGCATCTCTGAGCCTGAAGTGCTGGAGCCCATGAAGCTCCCTCCCTGCCGTAGCCACTCCGCCCCCAGTGGGGTCAACCCCCACCATGACCCCCCCACCCTGCCCCCCAAACCCTACATGGGCCGGGGGGAGGGGTGCATCCCTGAGGAGGAGATGCGGCCCAGGCCCATGCCCCGCAAGATCTCCCAGCCCCTTCTGAGCTGCAAGGAGGAGCAGGCTAAGGTTGCATGGGAGCATGGAATCAAGGAAGAGTAGGCTTGGGGAAAGGTGTGTTAGTGTGGGGAGGGGGTAGGCTTCCTCAGTCCTGAGCCAGCTCTTCTTTCCTTTCATTTTAACATATTATCATTTTAAACACCCAGTAAAGTATGAAAAAGCTAATTCATTTATAAACCCCTATCATATATTTGAAAAATACATACATGAATGGTCATGTCAGTAGATACGCTTTTATAAAGTTTTCCCTCGACTATTTAAATTGCCGGATTCAATGGTTTATTTTTCACAACAGGATTGAGGTTGTTATGTGATACTGCACTATATTCCTGTATTGTTTAGATTCTCATCATTCCTCAAGACTTTATCAGTCGATGGAAATTATCCCAGCTCAGCCACTGACTCACTGTGTGACCCTGAGCAAGTCACTTAACCTCCTTGTGCTCCGTCTTTCAGGTGAGACGTTGTTGTAAGTGACTCTGCATCTGATGCATAGTTCACACACCCTAATCTCGTATCTTGTAAAGCACTTTGTGGTGGTGATCCACTATGAAAGGCGCTATATAAAAATAAAAAATAAAAAAATACTTTGGAAGCAATTCCACACAGCACTGTAGAAACTACAATGCAGGAGCTTTTGAACTCAGATACCCCACAGTAGCATACACACCACTTCCATCATTTTGACCTGGGAATGGACAGGGAGGCATTCCAGATACAATTTAACATTGTAAAATAAACTTATGAAAAAAGCACCTTACAATACAGGTTATATTGTAGTTTTGTTACCGTGTGAAATCCAAACCTTTTTTGAAACAGGAATGTGGTATCACTTTGAATTTGGCATCTCCCCATTTGCCAATCGACTTAATGTTGCAAAATATAAGTAGAAAAAAATAAATAAATAAATAAAAATACTCAAGACAAAGTGAGTATGGTTTATGTTCCAGATTACTTTCTCATATATGTATTCCTCTAATGTATAAATATTATACGAAAGGTAAAGATATGAAGGCACAAAAGAGGCACACATGAGTTATGCCCCAAGTCATCTGGAATATTCAGAGAATTCAGAAATTTCAAATCATTAATCCAGTACATATTAGAATCCACTGTAAATTCTGGTATACAGTATCGCTTACTATGGCTTAATGGAATTCAAAATAAAGTTCTTACGTAGTGCTTAAGTTGACTGATGGAGCTAAAAGTAGAATTAAATGTAACCAGTACGGTAGTAGTTTTCTGTACTGTGTAAAGAAACAAACAAACAAACAAACAAAAAACTATAAACATGTAACTGCATATATTTAAAAATTATAAACTAGCTTCTTGGGACTGAGGAGGAAAAGAGAATCTCAGATTTATGCAAGATTTAAGGTATGAAGCTACATTTTTGACTGCTTAATAATAAGCAAGACTCAGTGGAAATGTTTTACTGAATACATTATTTTAAAGATATTTAAGAGAAAAGAACACAACCTTATTGCCGTAAATAAATATTTCCTTTTTTTTTGTAAAATTATTCTGTGAGCATGCTTTTTGTTTGTGGAAAACATGAATACTGCCCTGCAGTTCAACTGGTTTTCCTGTCCAGCGTGACAGTGCTGTGGCTAGGGAAAACATTCAGTTGTACAGAATTATAATTTTTATAACATGTCTGTATTTAGGGTTGTTATTCTGTGAAACAATTCCAAGTCATGAAACAAATCTTACTATTGCACACTGACACAGTCTAATTGTGCTTTGCATCATAACATCCATTTTATACCCTGGAGAGGGTATCTCTGCCATCCATGAAAAGGTTTAGGGCCGTTACCTGCTGCTGAATACCATTAAGCTGCTTAGATGGACATTTCAGTCCTAGTTATCTGTCACGCTTCCTCAAGAGTCTGTCAGAGTTGTGTGTTGTTCGAGTGGCTTTGCTTAATCATGGTCAGATCAGGGGTTGAAAAGTTATTTACCAAAACCTAGCAATTGCCACTTTAAAATTGGTAAATACATACCGTTCCACGGATAAGATAATGCACATTCAGTTACTATATTACTGTTATGAACATTTCTCTTTAAATCATTTTTGTGTTTTTAATGTTAGTCAGTTTTGTTCTCATTGTACTTAGAAACAATTATGGTTTCTTCATTTCAGCCACACACTCTTTTTGGTTACAACGACTACATTTGTATACAGCAAATACTGCTATGTAACTAAAGTGAAAGCTACCAGTATATCTCTACCCTAGGAAACACGGCAATAATATTCATCTAGGGCGGGGTTTCATTAGCTAAATACTGACATCTAGTGGGAAATGGAAAAATGACACCAAGATAGCATAAGCAACAGTACTGTTTGCAAGGTAAAAACGTCTAAATAAACCAAGCCTTTGAAGTATTACAAAGGAAACTTAATTCAGGCTCAATACTTGTCACTCTGGTTAAAAAAAAACAAAACACAACAAACAAACAAAAAAAACAAACAAGTAAATAAATACGAAATATCAAATACAGTACTTTTAACATACCAGAATATAAATGCATTGCAGACTGTAAGCAAAGAAAAGAGTTGAATGAAGAAACCAAAGTGTTAATCCTGTCCTGTTCAATTTGAACAGGTGGCAATCTATCAATTGTCAGAATTGTCCAAAGCAAAGCAATTGTTTATGGTTTTACAGTACAGTACACTACTGTTATCATTAAAAACAAACTATGCAAGTAAGCATAATTTTGTCAAATTGAGATCATTGGCCCAACTGAACATGGATCAGACATTGTACCAATTAATACTGAAGCACTTTAGTACAACAGATGTACAGATGTTAGGCACGTACTTTGGTTCATGTCAAACATATGATTAAAAAAAGGATAGGCTTGGATACATCTTAAAGATGCAGTATTCCATTTTGCCACATTGTGTGGGTTTATAAATTAAAAATATGTTTTTTTTTTTCTTTTTTGAACAAATTTATAATATCCCTTAAACCGTAAGGGTACATACATTTTGAAGATTTTTTTTTTTCCTTAATTGGCACTTCTTACTAATATGATCCTATATTAGTGCTGTGTTTAATCATTTAAAAGGAAACACTGTATTAAGAAAACAAACAGATTATTGGTAGCCTTACTGTAGATAATGATAGTTTTAATATAAAGACATAATACAAAGTCAAGCTTGCGTCTTGGATATTTGACTGTAGTATGTAGGAATGAACAATGGTGGTGGGGGGGGGGGCTGTAACACTGCACTGCAGATAGGTACTTCATGTACGTGAACTCCATAAGAAAGGCTGCGGTCGGGCTCTGGATATTTTAAGTAGAATTTAACACAAACTTAAACACTAATGGCTTATTTTCCTATTATAATGTAGTTTTTTATTATTATAAATGTATTTATCCCCCCCTTATATTGCTAAAACAATATGTAGAAACAGCAGTCTATTAAAGGACTAGGGAGCAAAGACACAACTGTGGCCATCTTTGGTAAACAGTTTACGTTCTGCAGTCTGCCCTAGACACTAGTTAGCAACTGGCCAGCTAGGAGAAGTATTCTCATTGTTTGTACCCTGTCACTAAGCTAATTTTGTAAAAAGACACTGATTTGAACAAGCCTCTGTATGCCTTGGGTGAGGCTGGGTACAGGTCTAAGACTTCTCTATAAACTGGCTGCTCATTTTTCAAATGTTTGTGTTGCAGCAATCTCAACTTCTGTTGCGCTTTGCTAACAAAATAAGTAATCTCACCTTTGTTTTTGGGCTGACGGTATTTAAAACTGCGTTCCGTAGAGTCTGCAGAAGTAGACCACTGGATTGCTGTAAAGTATATATGGGGGATTTTGTAGCTAAGCCAACCGAATGAAATCATTGGAAGAATGCAGGGGTTGATTATAAGAGTGTTCAATTAAAACAGTTACTGTGGTGGCCATAATGCATCTGTGAAATAAGGACTAGCTGTTTGGGGCTATGCCCCTAGACAAGATATTTTCAGATGCATGTAAATATAGAATACCAGTATTGTGACAACCCTTTCAGAATCATCGCAGTTGTAATCAACATCCTACCTGTCTGGCTTTTTTTTTTTTTTCGTGTAAATATTCCTTCTGAATGCTGTGTATTTATAAGGTTTAAAAAGGGCAAAACATGTATATATTGTGATTTAATTGTCTGCCTTGTACTTTATGATGTAAATGTGTTTTTAAACAAAACAACAACAACTTTAACTCTGCAACTGTGTCACTATTTGAAAGGCCTAATCACTGCTGTTTTTGTGTATTTTGCGTTTGAGACAAATCTTAACAGGAACACAAGCTAAGTTTAAAGAACGGAAGAAAAAACAGAAAACTACTTTGCACAAGTGTTCTAAAAAAGTATTTCTTGTATATATCGTGCTAGCATGAATAAACTGTGATGTGAATTTTAGATGTAAATACACAGTGTTTTTTTGTTTTGTTTTGTTTTGCTTTTTTTGCTATTTACTAATGTGCTGCGATGTGGAATTCATTAATAATGCCTAACATTAAAGATGCGTTTATCAACTCAATTCTGACTCCATTTGTCTTTGTGATACATTTTCCTTTCTCTGGAAGAAAGACCCAGTTTCAATCATGGTCACTGTGGATGAATTGCAACAAACTAAATGCAGCATATTAACTGGAGATGATCCTGTGGTTAGTACGGAGGACTGTATGAATGATAGTCTGCAGGATAGTTTCAATTTCAACAAGCAGGTTAGGTTTTAAAATGTTCTCAATTGCAACTAAATCAATGTAAATCGATGCTTTGAACACTTTTGAAGATGGTTCATTGGTTCATTCACCTTATAATCAATAAAGAAGTGACATGTTCCATTGAAATGATCTCACACTAATTCACTAGTATGTTGTGCTGTTGTCAGAGGACTTGGTTCAAAAATACAGCTGATTCCTTCCCTTTTTTCAAAGAATTTGATCATTTCCTACATAGACAATGATAAAGGAGGCCTATTTACCAAAGTGAGATGGCACAGTGCACTAATTCACTAGCATGCTGTGCTGCTCTCTTTGGAGGGATGGGTTCAAATCTGGTAGTTCTTTCTTTTTCAAAAAAAAATTCCCATAAAGACAATGAAAATGCAAGCTCTTCCATGGAAGGGAGATGGCACAGTGGGCTAATTCAGTAGTATGCTGTGCTGCTCTCCTTTGGGTACTCGGTTAAAATCTGGAGGATTCCTTTAAAAAAAAAAGGTTAATTGACGTATATTCAGTGTGAAACACAGCTTCCTTGTCGGGACTGGTGGTGCAGTGGGATAATCCCATGACCTTCTCTCCCTGAAGATTCTAATGGTTCAAATCCCTCTGCCTTACAGTTAAGATATAGAAGACTTAAAACAGAATTGCAAATTGTGGTGACATGTAAAAAAATGCCTACACACAAAACCCCAAAAAGAATGTGCCCTTGACCATAAGGATGTTGCTGTGGAAGACAGTAAAGGAAAGAAGGTACAACTTAAGTGTACTGTTAAGTTACTTATATACACATTCTGCCAGAAAAAAAAATGCCCAAGGATTTTGGAAAGTAACCAAAAACACTAATTTCAAGTATAAAAAAGCTAAAGCCCCGAAAATTAAAAAAAAAAAAAAAAAAAAAAAAAAAAAACGATGTACTGTATTTATAATAAATTATTTATTAGCTATGGGGACCTGGAAGTCCTGGTAAGTTAACATAACCCGCTAGGAAATCACGTTGGAACCTCAGCATTCCAGTCTGTTAAGTGTATAAATATATTTTTATAAATAATGTCCTGTTCTCATGTATACTCATTAAAAGAGGTGGTTATTATTTTATTTTTTATTTTTTTTTAATTATATGACTTAACTTTGACAAATATTTCGGGAATAAAATAACAATTTGGAATTAAACAGCTACCTTCGAGCCATGCTATTGAGAAAACACGTTAATCGCAACTGTGCTCTCTGTTGGTGGACAGAAATTACAGCTACTGTACCTTAGTCAGCAGTTAAGTGGAGTTTACTGTAATGGATATACCGTTTCCAATGGTTTATTGCATGCATTCCAATGTCTATTTATTTATTTTACAGTACTTTAACTACCCTTGCTGTCATATATTTGATTTGCATATCAAATGAATACGACGTGTAAGGGACAGCCCATGTACATGAAGTGTGTACTACATATCACAGCTTTTACATTTGTTTTGACCCAACCTATTTCAATTTAGTGTAACCATACTTTTGTGAGGTGCAACAACGATGTTGCTGTTTTGCTGTTTAATAATGATAAATACTGTTACCCGCCAGCTGGAAATGGATTTGGTATACAGTGTCATCAGACGTAGAAGCGACATGGAGCATCGTCCCAATGAACTGAAGCAGGAGAATAAAGGTCGTGGATAGAAAGTTATAATAGGCGAGGCAGAAAAACAGTGTTGCAAATGAGTTTGCGCACAAAAGAATTGACGTCGAATTGTTTTTAAATGGATCAAAACCCACACGTTGTTACCTCCATCTAGTACTGAATTAAAGGAAACGCGTGTGTGTGTGTGTGTGTGTGTGTATGTGTGTATATATATATATATATATATATATATAATATATATATATATATATATATATATATATATATATATATATATATATATATATATATATAGATATAGAGAGAGAGAGAGAGAGAGAGAGAGAGAGAGAGGAGAGAGAGAGAGAGAGAGAGAGAGAGAGAGACACACACCACACTCACACACACTGGCGACTGTGTTTGTGTGTTCCGCTTTTATTCCAATAAGTTAGTAAAGAATAAAAAAACGATATTTGCAGCTTTAATATTGCAAACTTTCAATCAATGTATGATGGTAATAATTTATTTACAAATGAAATGTGTTATTTTTCAAAGATCATTTCTAATCAAAAAAGTTTGACCTACCTGAAAGCGTTTATTCATGTCTTGGCAGTGAAGCTAAAACATTCGAATTAGAATAACAGGTGTGTTATCCAAACAACGTCGACTCCTGGCACCTGCTGGCCAATTGAAACTGCGATGGTTATTAATATTATTCCACTATTCGTGTCATTGCTTTACAATTCTTAACGCATGTTTCCGTTTAGAGAATTCTTAAGATTTACTTCAGTGTTATTGGAAAAAAAATAAATAAATAAATAAATAAATATAAATAATAATAATAATAATATTTTTTTCCCATTCAATAAAACATGTTGGTCTTTACATTGCTAGTTCAGATTCTTTATTAGAATTAATATTAAATATAATTATTTATATCTTCTGCTTTATTAGCTGAAGTATGCAAAACAAATGTGCAGTCTCATTGGTTTTGAGTTGTATAAAATGACAAGTGGGGCTCTAACTATTACTAGGAGCCCAAAGGTAAGCAGTTGACATGGCTCTAAAGCACATGAACGTGGAAAATGCTAGAATACAAATACAATGTTACGACTACATCTGAAGGTATTTTCAACTTTGTTTGAAAATATAACCTGTGTGGGATCACTTTCTCGATTTGGTATTCAACTTTCAATTCTGCATTTTTTTGGGGGTTACCCCCGATAAAGATGGTTGACACGCATCAACATGGTTTAGCGGCAATGGTTTTCTTCTATTCTAGAAAATCATTTTCTTTCGATTGTAGAACCGCGTCTTTGCCAACGACACAACATTATATCCAATCACCAGGCGCCAACTGGACTCTAGTCCCGGAATTGCGCCGCTGTATCCAATTATAATGCAGTGCGTGGAAGGATTACTTATATAAGCCAATGGGAGTACATTATTGGCAACATTGAGCCGGTATAGCATCCAATAGCGATGCTTGGTGGGCGGTTTTTTGTTTCTAATGAGGATGGTTTGTTGAATGGGGACAATGCGTGTCAGAAGAAAACCGGCAGGAAAGAGGAAGTCATTTATAGAAAGCGTGAAGAATTTATAGGCTTTTGTAATATCATAGAATTATTAATATTGATATTTGATATAACGATGTTGTATTTAAGTGGTATTTCGATAGCCTTGGCGCTGGTTCTTATACCAAGCAATAGCGTGGCAAGTTTAAAGGAGGGAGAATGTGAAGGTGAGATATTTTTCTTTATTTTTTTACGATACTTGGTAACATCGGTTGCAGAAGAAAATTAAGTTTAGTTTGTAAATTTCCGCTGTCTGTTTTTAAAAGTGCGCACTGTAAACTCGTTTAATTTCTGTCGTTTATGGGCACCGTCTGTAATATTTTCAGTAATTGTGTTTGTAGTGTAGTGGAAAATAAAGTAATATAATAAAATGTGAATATAAACATTTGGGGGGGGGGGATAACGATTTCTGCATGCCATGTCACGATAATCGGTCTTTTTTGAATGACGAACGATTACATTTTAAGGCATCCATTTTCTTGTTACGTAATGGTGCCACTGTGTAAATGACCACATCACTGTACCACTGAGAATTTTAGTACGTTTTAAACCCCCCCCCCCCCCCCATGCATAAGGGTAAAGTTAATACTGTATCACTATAAATAGCAGTACACGTAGTTGCTGTACAGTAAGTTCAATATCAGCTGTCATTTCTTCTATAGATGTTTACTGGGAGTGTTATAAATTATTTTCACATAATTCGCTTAAATCGCAAACGATTTGCCTAAACAAAACTTTTTTGCCTCTTCCAGTTCCGCTTTACTAAATGTTTACAACCCCATCTGTCCTGGTTTTCACAAAACACCACTAACTATGTTTTAATTTTTTGGTGTGCCAATAGTTTTGTTGAATCAAGTATTTATTATAAGTTACTGAGATGTATTTGATTCAGTTTATTGAATTGATAAGTGGATTTGAGGAGAAAAAAAGATGACAAGTAAAATGGAATACCAACATTATACCCTATCCCGTTTGTATTAATTTGAGTAAAATCAGCTTATGTAACAGCAACTAAGTCTTTAGAGTTGTTGTAGTGAACGAGTGTAGTTGGTGGTTATCCTGAACAATGCAAACCCCTGGGGGTAATTTGAATGAGGAAAGTTTTCATTCTTATCAGATAGACATTTTAAAGGAAATTACTTGTTGGAATAAGAAAATGAGCAGTGTCCTGCCACACAATTGTAAAAGTAGGCAATCTTGAACTCGTTCAATTGTACAAACTAACCACGAACATTCTCTTTTTTTTTTTTTACAGTGTGTGTCAGTTTTATAGGGCGGTTGTACAAGTCTCTGAAAGACGATGATATCAAATTCACATCTGCAGACATCGAAAAGGCGTTGGTAAAAAAATGTAAGGATGCCAAGGGCAAAGAGAACAGACTGGTAAGTCCAAAGTGTTTCTTTTTTATTGGTCTTTAAGTATGTATCACTTGCTGTTGGTAAAACCACTCCACTTGTCTGTAATCTTTGTTACCTACTATGTAAATGCAATGCTTCCTGGTCACCTGTGCGCCTCTGTGCTTGTTATTAACAAAGCCCATCATTTGCATGTTTTCATCCTCAAGTCTTGCATGTAGTCTCATCTTGATGACCAGTGTGTACCATATGTGTATTTAATGGAAAAGCCCAACTGTAATGTGTAGCTATGTAATCTCTTAAAGCAAGGCCCTACTTACATGACATCCTTATTAGTAGATTATAGATATTGCTGCTGTTAAAGATACACCTTTTTGAGCCAAACATGGAGAAATTCAATAAAGGCAGGGCTACGGTAGTAAAAACAACTATTTGTTTTGCATTCATTTTATACACAGGGCTTTTTTTAAAGCTTGCTAACTCACATAGATTTATCATCATAATGCTCTGAAATTTAAAAATCAAATCCCATTTTTGCATATTTATGTATGCAACATAACTTCAACAAACAACCCTGTGCCTCGAAGCACTGACTATTTTCCATGTTTGTTGTGGATCTTTTTCTAGTGCTATTACATTGGAGCAACCAGTGATGCGGCCACCAAAACCATCAATGAAGTTACTAAACCTTTGAGTCACCATGTTCCTGTGGAAATAATTTGTGAGAAGCTGAAGAAAAAAGATAGCCAGATCTGTGAACTCAGATATGGTAAGAGAAGAATTCTGTTTAAATATTGTATTGATATATTTTTCCTTTCAACAAAAGGGATATATTAGATGCATAATACTTTTTTGACAGCAAGAATCTAGGTCATTGCGATTTTTAGTTATGGCTTGTGTGTGGTTACTGTAATACTAAAGAGAGGTAAATATTGGGAACAGTTATTGAACATACTGTCCATGTAGATCAAACCAGTGGTGTTAACTAGGATGGTCAACATGTTTTAAATTTTTATATCCATTTAATGATCCAATACTGAATTGCAGCCTTGTCTGCTAAAAAAGACACTTCAAAGTACAACATCTTTTATTGTATAAAATAGTGTAGCACAGACTCATTTTTGTTCTACTGTTGGTCATTGTGATTCTGGAGTACTCAAATACAGTTCTTTTTAAATAGTCTCCTTATGGGTTTCTACCTTTTTTATCTTGTTTTTATCTAGATAAACAGGTGGACCTGAGCACAGTGGACCTGAAGAAGCTAAAGGTGAAAGACCTGAAGAAGATCTTGGAGGAGTGGGGAGAATCCTGCAAAGGGTGCGCTGAGAAGTCTGATTTCATCCGCAAAATCAATGAACTCATGCCAAAGTATGCTCCCAATGCAGCCAGTGCAAGGACAGATCTCTGATTCCATTCTTACCCATGAGGAGGAAAAGCAGATTCTGAGAATATGGACCATCCAACAGAGACTCATACATTTCCATAATTTCTTGCTGAAGGGATATGCTTTTTATAATTTATTATGACAGAGGTATCTTCTGTTTTGGGTGGTGAATATTATGAAAAGTGGTTCTAAAGCCAAATTTAGTCTTTCCTTTTACAGTAGAAATTGTGTGGTTTTTTTTTTATTTAAACAAAAAGAACCTGGTAATAAAGACCTCTCCTTACTGAAGTTCCTAAAACTGTTTTGACAACCTGTGGAATGAACATTACTTAAAAAAAAAAAAAAAGTGGTTGTGTGTGGTTTTTTTTATTTTTTTTTATTTGATATATTAAATGTTTTTACTATCTAAAATTTAGGAATAAGTCATGGGTAGGGTATCTCTCTTATCTATTTATTTTTATTTTGTATACTTTTGATTCAATTGCTATGTTTGTATTAATTTGCAAGTCCACTGCAGCTACAACTGCTTATCTCAAACTTGCAGCTTAATATTTTCAGCATTATTAAATTCATACTCTGTACACAACTCTATTTTGTGTGTCTTCTGGTCAAGTTTGATCAAATTAACCCTTTTGCCAGTATCAATGCCTCATACTCTGAAACAATTTGAGGTAAGGTTTGGTACACAGCTGTATTTTTTGCCTTCTTAGTGTTACAAAACTCCCTGCAGTGTTTACAAGAAACAGATTACCTTTAAGTGTATTCAGCTCATGCTCCCTCCTGCAACAATATTGGTGATCTGATACAAATGAGTGGTGGATTGCAGGTATAGAAAACCAGCATTGTTGCAGTGTGAGAGTGTTATCTAGGTACAATGCAATCGTTAGAAAACTTTTTTTTTTTTTCCCCTCCTGGCAAATGCTCCCACGTAAATATTGAGAAATATATTGCCCTGTTGATTTATAAGTAGGGCTTCTGATTTTCTGTTTTCCATGACTTCTAGTTTTCCTTTTAAAAAAATTCAACTGCTACCCGTTAAGCCTTTCGTGTCTCAATCACAGCTGACAAACCTGTTAATAGTAAGACTGATTTGATTTACGGGGTTTTTCTATGAAACAACTAAATGGGCTTTTAAATCATAAGTCATACTTTTTCATTTCAAAGCAGAAGCGACTCTAATGTAAATACAGTCACACAGAACGATTGTAATAAAGTGTGCCCAGCATAAATACTTTATTCTTTATTACAGCTTTAAAAAAGATTAGTTGCTTATTAACATGTTGTGATCTTGTTTGTATGTTCTGCTTGTTAATCAAAAATTAAGGCTTGGACAATTTAAAAAGCCATTTAGTTTCACAGAAAAACCCTGTAAATTAAATACATTTTACTATTAACATGTTTCTCAGTTGTGATTGAGATACACAAATTAATCAATTTAATTCTTAAAGGCATGTAGAAAAGTCAGGGTAAAGCACAGAACATCAGAAGCCCTACTTATAACCCATTACAGGTGATTAAAAAATGGAAAGAGTTGTCAATGTGTTTAAACAGATTGCGCCAGACATAGCAAAGACAACGTGATGTGTGCCTTGTGAACTCTGCAGGGTTTGACATGGTGTCTAAGTTGGTACTCAACTGTATTATATGATTGAAAAAAGTTATACTATAGCTGCTTATTCCTAATGGACAAATGACTGTCAATATTTATTCTAAAATCTCATATAGCTTGCTTAATGTCTTGGCTAACATTGGATGGACTGGGCGACCAAGCTATCCTCTTCCTCCCACAAGTAATATACAACACCCTGGAAAAGCTGTTGGACCACTCCTGCTGGTTTGTGGTGCTTTGAGGTGGGGTGGCGGGGGTCCACTGACATCCCTTACCTACTTAAATGTTACTCATTTACCAGGAATGATGAACTACTTACTGCCTATTAACACCACACAGACCCCATCTTTACAAAATATCCTAGTATTCCTGAATGGCTGCTGCAACAGTCCTTTCTTAAAAAAAGAAAAAAAGGCAATATTTTAACAAACAAAACATCCTATAAATGTAGTTGCTGACCGTGGCACCCATGCAGAATGACTTGGGTTATTCTTAATTTTACTTCAAAATATTGTAATATCATGCTCTTCACCTGCCAATCATAGTGGCCTTTTAGAAAACCAAATGCTCTCAGAGCAAAATCCCACAACAACGCAGTATTTCTTTGACAACAAATAGACTTCTTGTCTGCTATTTATTTTTTCTGAACCCTTCAATCGTCTAGGCCTAGGCATTCAACTAACCAGTACAAATATGATCCGGGAAATCGTTTGATCTACTAATTGATATACCAATTGCTCGAACTGTTTTTGTACAAATACTTTAGGATATACGTACTGCATGGATGTTACCACATGTACGTGTTTTATGACAACATCAATGGTAACTATGCTCAGATTATACAAGACACCACCTGAGGAAACGTGTCTGTGGGCACTGCTTCACAAATAAGTCTCCACAAAATGCACCCCGTCTGTTCAGTAATCTAAACTCCACCTGTTAAAACGGAAGGGAATTAAAAATGTGTGTTTCTTTCACATCGTTATAGAATAAAGCAAGCTCTGTCATATTGGAGAAGATGACAATACAAAAATATCAACTGTCTTTGAATACATTGTTTTAGTTTTCAAATAATCACTCAATGCTTCACAATATGTGCTGCTTTTCTGCTCCCCTCCTTCTATGTGTGTTACCTTGCTCCTTAACTCGGAACTGTACTTTATAACCTCTTCAGGTCACCAACAATAAAAAAAAAAGACTTCGACAGTAGTCTCGTTTAAAAAATAACTATACTTTGATATCGCTTTATTAGAGTATCAACTTTTTAGGTCCATGCAAAGTATTTAATTAAACAAAATATTCCACCGCAACAAACTTCTACCTGTTGCGTATCTGTTCATCACGTGACCATGGTAACCCGTCGGCGTGTGACCTCATCGCTAATACGCTGCGTAACGTTCTACGCAGGTTCCTCCCCTGCCGGAGCGCGCACATTCCTTTTGTCCAAGATGGCGGATAAGGTGCAAACTGTGTGATGCTGGTTTTTTTTAATTGTTTTTTTTTATTTTCATCTGAGTGTGAGTGAATATATTTTACATCAGTGCGGGTGTTTTTAAACTACTTTCCGTTTTGCATATTACGTTTTAAGGATATTACAACAGGGAGCGGAGTAAACGAGGGTTTTTGGAGGAGGCACAAAAAAAAGTTTGAGCATAATTAAATAATGAAGCGGCAGGGCGAGCGGGACGCCAGTCCTGGGAGAGCTGTGGCCAAAAGAATAAGAGAGAGAGACCGGGAGCGTGAAGGGGGGCGGAGGGAAGACGGACCTTCACCCCTTGCAACGCTGGTATCCGAAAGCAGGAATTACCACAAGCATCAGGCCCGCAGCCGGAGCAGGGACCGTGAGAAGTCCATCAGCAGCAGCCGGACTAGAGACGAGCGCGGCGGAGGAGACCCCCACCACAGGCAGCCTCATCACGACCTCAGCCTTAACAATCGCCTCCCGCTCCGGACTGGGGGGCCCAAGAGCAAAACACCGCTGGACATAATCAGCGGCGTGAGCAGCAGCAGCAGCAGCGGCGGCGGCACCACCACCAGGGGCGGCAGTGGTTTGGAATACAAGACTTTGCTCATAAGCAACTTGGGCTCCCAGCTTTCGGACGAACATGTGGAGGATGGACTTTTCCATGAGTTTAAAAAGTTTGGCGACGTCAGCGTGAAACTGTCTCACACCCCGGAGCTTGGAAGAGTGGCCTACGTGAATTTCAGGCACCCGGAGAACGCCAAGGAGGCAAAGCATGCCAAAGGCAAGTTAGTTTTGTACGATCGTCCACTTAAAGTAGAACCTGTGTACCCTAGAAGGCGGAGTTGCACTCCCCCAGATGTGGGCTATGTGCCACTTCATAGCAACTACCAATACAGACAGAGATCCTTGTCGCCAGTGGTTAGTAGTATTAGAGAGCCCAGGCCAAGGCACTATGCTGTGGAAGCTATTGGGCTGAGCAGGGAAAGAGAAAGGGCTCTAGATTACTATGGGATGTTTGATGAAAGGGGGAGGTCTTTCACTTACCAAGTGCCAGAAGAGGATTTGATGCCTGAGGATGACCATAGGGCAACTAGAAACTTGTTTATTGGCAACCTGGACCACAATGTTTCAGAAAGCGAGCTAAGGAGGGCTTTTGATAAGTATGGAATGATTGAGGAGGTTGTCATAAAGCGTCCTGCCAGGGGCCAGGGGGGTGCATATGCTTTTTTGAAATTTCAGAACCTGGACATGGCTCACAGAGCCAAAGTGGCCATGTCTGGCCGTGTGATTGGTCGCAACCCAGTAAAAATTGGCTACGGCAAAGCTAACCCCACCACCCGCCTTTGGGTCGGGGGGCTGGGCCCAAATACCTCATTAGCAGCCCTGGCTCGAGAGTTTGACCGCTTTGGCAGCATCAGGACCATTGATTATGTTAAAGGCGACAGTTTTGCTTACATTCAGTACGAGAGCCTTGATGCAGCACAGGCAGCCTGTGCCCAGATGAGGGGTTTCCCCCTGGGGGGCCCTGATAGGAGGCTCAGAGTGGACTTTGCTAAAACAGAGGAGACCCGCAGCTACCCTCAGCAGTACCAGCCCCCAACTCCATTACCAGTCCACTACGACCTGCTTGTTGATGGATATAGTAGGCACCGTAGCCTAGAACGTGAGCTGAGGACTCGGGACCGAACTCCACCTCACTCTCTGTACTCGGAACGAGATCGGGAAAGGGGTTTCCCCGATGCTGACTGGTCCAGTCCCTCCAAAAGCCTTGACAGGCGGAACAATCTGGAAAGTTTTGCGGTACGCAGCCGCAGCAAAGACCGCTGGACAGCGGAGAGAGAAAATGACAGGTCTAACCCCAAGCCCTGGGATGAGCGCCGCAAACGCAGGAGCCTCTCCAATGACCGCCCTTTTGAGGACAGGGGACGCCCGAAAATTCGTGCTTCCTCTCCAGACCGAACCCCAGAGAGAATCCGTCGGGATGGCCGGCCCTTTGAGCTTGGGCTTGACCACCACATTGCCACTCCAGATGGCCGACATTCTGCAGCAGAGGACAAGCCGCACATAGATCTGCATGAGTCCCCACATGCCCGAAAGAAAGATGGTGACCGGAACCATAAGACCAACGAGTGCGAAGAGGCAAAAACTGATGACAAAGCAGACACCAAAAAATCTGCAACCTTGTCTGAATATGCCCAAACTCTGTCACTGGCTTGGCAAGGCATCCTAGTGCTTAAAAACAGTTGTTTCCCCACAAACATGCACGTCTTGGAAGGTAGTACTGGGATTGTTAACATCCTCTTAAAAGACTATGTGGCTGGCGGCAAGATCACCCAGCTGAAAATTGCTCAGCGCCTGCGTCTGGATCAACCCAAACTGGACGAAGTTACCCGACGAATTAAGCAGGGCAGCCCAGATGGTTACGCAGTGCTTCTGGCAGTTCAGGCTCCCCAGGACAAAGAGGCACCCCCCCCAGAACCAGGACTTCAGAGGCGCCTGCTCAGAAATTTGGTCTCGTACCTCAAGCAGAAGCAGGCAGCTGGGGTGATCGGTTTACCTCTAGCGGGGGGCAAGGACAGAGACTTCACTGGGATGCTTTATGCTTTTCCTCCCTGTGAATTCTCCCAACAGTACCTCCAGGGAGCCCTCAGGACTTTGGGCAAGCTGGAGGAGGAGCACCTTGTGATTGTTATTGTCAGAGACACTGCTTAAATGTGTGCGTTGTAAAAACAATGGATCTGGTTGTGTGTTATATGAAGAACTGAAGACTTGTGGCTGTAGCTGTCTTTTCTTTTTGGGGGAGGAGAGGTTGTACTGCTGCTAAGTTTTTAACATAAGATTTAAAGACAAACTGACTAGATTTTTAAATAGTTTTTAACTGTTGCAATGTCTAGTAGCAACTCCAGTAGTCTAAGCAAGTTTTTTTTTTTTTTTTTTAAATCTTTCTTTGCATCAATTTAAAATGAGTTACATTTTTAAAGAAAGCTGTTGGCATGAGAACTGTAAGGTAATACAATGGTCCATAATGAGGGTGGTGTTTTTATTTTGAGGGAGGGGGCTATTTTATTCGGGTTATATCATGTATTTTTAGGTATTGTATTTGTGTATACAAACACTGTCAGTTTGTCTTTCAGTGTAGATTAGGCAGTCCCCCCGTCCCCCCGTCCCCCCACTGTGATTGGAGTACGTAATGGGCAAGGCAACAGAAAACAACCGGTAGAATTGCAAAAAGGGGACAACTCTACAGTTGGGAAGTATTGCTTTGAAAGATGGAGGTCTTATTTACACAAAACTGAGTTTGGATCACACGTTTCATCATTTTAAATGACTACACTAATATCTTGTTTATAAAAACTTTGCACAAACAAGCACCCTGTTAGGATTTGCGCCTTATGTGCGGCATCTAAGTTCAATTTTAGAGACAATGGACCACAGGTTTTAAAGTTCTTTATAAAGGGGTTGGCCTGTATGTAAAAGTTTTAATGTAAATATGGTCTACAGATCTTAACTGGTAGAGGATTTTACTGCCTTATATGTGCTGGGGCTCAGGCAAAAAGTTCTGTTATTTAAGAAGCTGAAACACATTGATTTCAGAGTTATGAAAAATTGACTTGGTTTCACTACAGCTTTATTATATTTAAGAACTAGCTAAACTAAACATGCAGAAAAACCTACTCTTGCCAAGTTAAAACAGTTACAGCCCCCAGCAAGCCTTTTTTATGTTCACATTCGTGCAAGGGAATATTCCTAAATCCCTTTTCCTAAACGACTTGTGCTGTTGTGGTGAATTTGAAACAAATTTAATGATCTTATACCCAATTGTTGTCTTCATTCTTTTACACACATTATTGGAGTCATTTTTATGTGAAATGTTAGGCCAGTCCTTTTTTTATCCCCCCTCTGTTTTTGTTTTATATCTGTGTACTGTATGAAATAGTGTCAGTAAAGTCATTCCCTGTTTCATTTATAATTCTCTGCGTTTTTATTTCAGATATATATGTGTTTAATTTTTTATGCTGTGAAGGTTTTAACATTATAGTAATTATCCTTTGTATCGGCTACTCGCTTGTGTTCTGTACACAAACACGTTTCAGACTACTGATAAAAATAGCTTTTATATATATATATATATATATATATATATATATATATATATATATATATATTATATATTTTATATAATGTATAATTAAAATTAACAATTTTTTTCTGTACATTATTCTGTAACATGAGTATTTGTAAGTATCTTTTGAGACCACAGCAGTGTTTTCAGGTAAGAAATAGAAACTGCATTTAGAGAAAGGTCTTTTGCATGTAGTAGTCCACGATAAGAACATAAAAAAAAAAAAAAAACCTTTGACGTAAACAATAGCCCAGCGTGACAATACTTTTCATTAATAACATTTTCAAAAATGTTTTCTGAATCTGTAACAAACAGAATGATTTCCAAAGTTAAGAATCTTTTAACATGCCCATTCTAAGATTTATTGAAATGAGCCCACAATACCCACACAACCCAAAGAAAAAGCCATATATAGTGGATTTTATAAACTACCCTGTAATGGAATCATCCAGAATTCAAATAATCTTGACATACTAATAAATGTAAAAATACCCTCCATAATATATTACTATCCTTATGAGCAAACGTAATAGGGTGTACTCAACCAGTGAGCACTTAGCTGTTCATGCTTGTCGTCTAAACTGGGAAAGATAAATAATGAAAGTCTGTAGTAAGGAATATCGCACATAACATTTTTTTATTACAATGTCTAGTTATTATTTTATTTATTACAGCTTCGATTACTTGAGTAGCTGTGATCATAGACCATTGCTTCCAGTGTCTGCTTGCCAATTGATCCCCTGGCACTGCTTTCAGGCACTTCAATAGGAATCCTTTGTTTTGTGAATTTGTGAAGGCCAGTATATAGCCCCTGGTGTTTTGTGATTATCAAATGCATTTTACCTTCCTCAGTCAGCAAACACAGGTTTAAATTAGCCAGGATTGCTTGCTTCTGCCTCTTTACATACCTAGCTTTTAGGGAACTTTTCTACTCCCTTTATGAATTATTTTCATAGCAAATTATTTAACCAAATGTTGCCGTAGGCTTATTGTTTACACTATTGTATTTAAGTTCTTTCCTGTTTAGTGACCCATTTTGTGGGGTCTTTATGTTTCTCTTATTGGTTCAGATTAGATCATTGTTTACCTAACCTGCCTAGGCAGGAACAGCACTAGATAAAACACATGTAATAGAATACCATGCAGGAAATGAAATATTCTGAATTCGTTTTGTCGTATAGCAGCTTAAATATAACTGCATATATTGCTGTTGTTGGGAAAGCAGACAATTGTGGGGCTGTAAATTAATAACATATCAGTTTAGTTTGTATGCATTACCTATATAAGTACCAGCTGTCTTAAAGTAAAAAGGAATCAACCCAAATAAACATGTTCAAGAGTGGAAATCAGTTGATTTGGGTTTTGTAATCGTTTGATTTCCCACTAGATGTCAGCAAAGCATTCCCAGATGTTTTAATAGTCTGAGCCAAACATGTTTACTTTGTCCAATAATGGCAATATTGACAAGATCATTTGTCTGTATTTAGTTTGCGTGCCTTTTCATAATTCACTTTTAGTATTTTACTCCTCTCACACAACTACAGTATGCTTTTGTCTGATATGAGAAACAGGTTATTGCAGCTTTGAAATTATGTGGACTTGCAGTTAGGTGAAAACCCTGATATTTCTTTTTTTTTTTTGGTGAATGATATCTTTGAGCTGTTATGCACAGTGCACCACAGTAATTCAGTTTATGGCCGTAATGCTGTATTTAATATATTATAACCAACCAGGTATGTTGTGACTGCAGACTGTCTACTTGAATTCGTTTCTTTCACGTTTTACTTAAGTTTCATTGAGTGTTTTAAACATATAGATGTGTTTGTCCAACTTGGGAAAGACATGGATCTTTTCTAATGTGATTAATATGGCACTATGCTCCCTTACATTGCTGTCATACCCAGCCATTTTTCATAATGGGCACCTGGTTCCAGATATTCAACCTGCACATGTGCTATGAAATATTATATCCATTATATCTGTTTTCTTTTTTATGATTATTGTGTTGTTTTTGATAAGCCTGTTTAAAGGAATTAACTATGAACTCATGATTTTCCATACAATTCGAGCTGCCTGCCATTGACACATGTACTACACAGCAGTGCAGTATTGCCAACAGAAACAAAAGGAAGCCTGCTCTAAAGGAGCCCATCACTAGATGACGCTGGCTCTTCTGCAAAGATGATTTGGATGATCTAGCCTGTTCGAGATATCTGTGACAGGCAACTAGAACTGAAAAATAGCTCCTGAACTCCAGGAGTTAAAGCACCTGAACAAAGACATAATAATTAAAAAAAAAAAAAAACTTTGTATTTTAGTACTTGCAATAAAAACCACTTGTAATGATTGTAAACTTCCTAAAATGAATGTGCTATGAAATATTATATCCATTATATCTGTTTAATTTTACTAGTATGCTTTTACAACTTAAAATGCATGATGTGGTTTAGCCCATCCTTTTATTCACAGCACTGAGTGGCAGACAAGCCAATTGATTTGGCTGCTTGCTTGTAAGGAACCAGTGAAGGGTGTAGACTTGCCTTTTCTAAGGCTTTAATGGGCCAATTCCTTGGAGAATACTCAGCGTCTGCCCTAGACATCCTGAAACAACTAAATAGTGTGTTTTGGTGCTTGATACAACTTGCATAGAAATGGGTTACAGACAACAGTCTCATGTCACTATTGATGAGGAAGAGAAACAATAATACATGTTGCCATTCTTCCAAATTAACCTTGTTTTGTTTGTTTGTTTTTTCAGTTAGATACCCTCAAAGTTGGATTTATTTATTTATTTTTAAATTATTATTTGTGGACAGGCTAAAATGTCTGGTTCTTAAAAGTAAACACAAACACTTAATGGTACACATTATATTTGAATTTGAATTTGACAGGTACTCTAGTAAGCATTTTGGCAAAATTGCTACATATTAAACTACAGCATGGATAGAAGACCTCAAACTAGCATCATGAGAACAGAGAACCAAGCTTTGTTAATAGAATAATACATTTTTATTGGAGTTTATAGTATAGAAAGGACTTTGTTCTCAGTGGACAAATAGATATTCCTTTATTCTGTCTTCTCAAAGACTGGAGTCAAACACATATTTATTTTCCCAGTGTATTCCAATGAAATGAAAGATGTAGGACTTTTCCCAACCGTTGTCTCTGAATTCATACAAATTCTTAAGGCTCAGGGTGACCTTGAATGTGTTTATTTGAAGTGATACATTGATGTGAGGAGGGGGTGGACTATTAATGACCTTGAATTGCGCTGTCTGCAGTCCCAAAGGTAAGTGTAGATGCTGAAATGTAAAAACGCACAATTTGCAACTCATTTAATAATCATCAAGGGTTTAGAATTTTTTTTTCCAGAAAGTAATTTCAAGGGATCCTGCCCATGTTCAAGTGTAGTATTCAGTATTAAAATAAAAAATAAGATATACTATAGTTCTGAAAAGAAATTTGGAGCAGGGTTGTAATATAATTACAGCAAGAAGTCAAAATATGTTAATGTAAATGTACAGCACCAAATCAAACCGTTTATATAGCTGGTATGTGTAAACATTATCCACCAATTCACTGTGGTACGGTGGGTTTATAATTTAATGGGAACTTTTTCTTTAAGGAAATTTGAGTCAGATTCAAGCTGCTGGTGATTTAAATAATAGATTGGATTAGGATGATAAATCTGTCCCTTTCCCCTTTAAAAGGATTGTTTCTGAAGTAGGCACCAGATGGCAGTGCTTTGTCAGACAATAACCATAACCCTAGCTGAACTGGTGCTGCTTATTAAGACTAATAGAATGTTTTAGTTTAGTTTTTTTGTTAGAGAATGGTCCAGATAAAGAAAATAGCGGGTCATTTCAAACCAGCAAGATATTGGGACAGAATTGTGTGTGGTGGTCTTAAAAATATATATATATATATATATATATATATATATATATATAGTAATAAACATAACCCTTCAGGAAATATTTGGACAACCTGTCACAATTCTTATTGGATACTAGCGGATTATTTTACAACATTAAATTATGAAGGTTAAACATGGGAATAGATGGATTTTTATCCCTGAACTATTGGGGCTATTGCCGCTTGATCAGTATTGTGAGGTACAGTATGATACATTTACAAGTTTTTAAGAACCCTTCTGGAGAGGTTACACAGTGGTTTGAGTAAACTAATAAACACTCTCTAAAACAACAGAAAAGGGTTTTATTACCCGCACATTTGATATAATTAATTAACTTGGGCTTCAAAAACATTCCATTACCAGTCTTTAAAGTTTTGTATTTAGGGCCCACTGTATCAAACACCTTTCAGCTTGCCCAAATTACCCCTTTTCCACCAAAAAAACCCTGCTCAAGTTGTGCCTTCATCAATGTTTTTAAACTAAAGACATTGTTAATGTTAAAGATCTTGCTGTACCTTCCCTTCACGATGCTGGATAATACAACATAGACTATATTCTTGTTACTGGCAGATGTCTTGAGGACCAAATTTACTGGAAACTGAATTCCTGTTGCTCCACAGGGCAGGTGCAACGCAGGCAGACTGCAGCCAAATAGGCCTCCACACTTCCCTCCTGTCCAAGGGGGTGAGACGGCCTCACATCCCAGCTTACTCCTCCAGCTTCCTTTACACGTTATCGACACCTAGCCAGTCAGTTAGAGAGAAGTACATACACAGACCTGATCAGCATGTGAAACATGTTTTGTTTAAGTAAAATACTATGGGGCATATTTTTTGTTACCTCTTATTATGTATTGTTTTTTACAAAATAAAAACAATATAATTTAAGGGCTCCTAAACACTGTTAATGTGTTTATTTCTCAGTTTTGGAACATTCCAAATGAAAAATGTTAATAAAAGGTAAACACCTAGAAAATATGACGCTATAAGTTTCATACAGTATCTCGAGTGATGCTTTGTTTCATTGATTGTTGTTTTAATTGTTACAAAACACTTATGGAGCAACATGAATTTACAGTAATGACAATTAGTTTTTGTATTGGGGATTCAAGAATCCAATCTAATTCAGAGGGCATCTACTGCAGGATAGTGACTGCTCTACCTGGAACCTGAGAAGATCCATGAGATTTGTATTTGGGTAATAAACTTTCTTCTTGGCTATTAGACTCACAGGTCAAAGAAATACAATCCAGTGTACTGTGCCTTCTTCCCTGTACAGTTTGCCAGTTTGCTGTGTAGTTGGTTATTAAAACTGCCCTGTGGATGAGATATTGTATTGTTTACATCGATTGGAGAGTTTTTCAAACCATTGTAGAAATTGCCTCTGAGCCCCTACACCCACATGATTCACAGTTTACAGGGATGTTGTTCCCAAGACAAATCTACGTCTGGTTAGGAGTTTCTAGGATGTAATTCGTGGACATTGTATGAAGTATCATCGATATGCAAGGTAGCTGTAAACAATCACAGGCTTTTAAAGGACAGGAAATGTAAAAATGATTAAATATTTATGCAGATGATAGGACCCCAATTAAACCCATTAAGACAGAATCAATGGCATTTTCCCTTTCTTTGAAAACCTGTGCAAGTTGGTTTGCTCCACTCCTGCAGTGAAATGGTTTAATGAGCACTTAACATTATGAGTGAAGTACCCAGCACCAACTGAGAATGTGAACGACCCTTGGGAAATTGACACTCCATAGTGGGGGTGCCATTGTACAAATAGCTAGCCCATGAAAGAAGGAAACTCTGTATTTGGATGACAACTGGCAGTCTGTACAGTACGTGAAATACATTTACTGTTCAAAGCAATGCATCAGCATTACACATATTGTGCAACATACATTAGCATTCACATGTCAGCTAAATAAAGACAAGCCTTTCTGGCAGTGAGCCAGCCAAAAAGAACAATGTGGTTTGTTTTTCACTTGCTGACCAGAACCCTGACCCACCTTCACATTCTGCACCATCTGAACTATTGCCATGGGATCTTTAGTGTGCTCACATCATCCAGACAGCAAATCATTGGACAAGTGGAGAGAAGCAGCAGGTCATACTGGTGATTTGGTTAACTGGTCCTGAAATTTAACCGAGCTAGCGATGACCTTGTGAAATTCCACTCCGAAGACAAGTGTACTGTCCAGCGCCCTGTGTATTATTTAGCCACGTGCCCTGGGGCTTTAATATAAATCGTGTAATGTAGTCTGAACCCCTGGGGCACTGGCAATAAGGTTGGCTCTGTAAAGCATGTGATAAATTGATTAATTATATATATATATATATATATATATATATATATATATATATATAATAGCTATATTATATATCACCATGTGGTTATCAATCGAGACGACGCCTAGTGTCGCGGATCCAGGACCCAACTAAGGTCGGATCCCCAGACATACACACAAACATACAAGGGGCCTATTGACTGCGTGGGTTTTCTCCAAGTACTCTAGTTTCCCCCCATAGTCCAAAGACATGCTGTTCAGGTTGATTGGTCATTTAAATTGCCCTCTGTGTGAGTGTTTGTGTTTGTGTGTGTGGTGCCCTGCGATGGAGTGGCATCCCGACCATGGTGTAGTCCTGCCTTGCACCCTGTGTCTGCCTGGTTAGGCTCCGGCTCACTGCAACCCTGTGAAGGATTAAGTGGTTAATGATAATGGATGGATATAGCTTCCACTGGGGAAGGCAGCAGCAGGGCTGGTAGGTGATGTAATCACACACAAAGACATAAGCCCGATATACGCTCCTTGCAAAGGAGCCGGCTCTTTTTTACAGCAATATCGGCACTATGCTTTAGTGCGAGAGATCCCGGGTTTGTGCCCGCCCTCCACCTGTGTGTGGATTGCCTCGCCCTGTGTGATGTGCATATATACAGTTGTAGTCAAAAGTTTACATACCCCAATGGAAATTTATAATTTCTAGAAATTTCTAGAACACAGGATTTTAATTTTTTGTAGAAAAAGTTTTGCTTTTGTTGATGAAGAAAAAATGTTACAAGAAATAGATGTTTACAATTATTTCAGGATTTTTTTTTTTTGTGCAAAACTCCAAAAATGCTAATTCAAAAGTATTCATACCCTCTAAAGCTATGATAGTACTGTTTACAAGATGCTAGACATTTTAATACGATACTGCAGACCCTAATCCTAGAAAAGTCTAGAAAATCCCGGATTGTAAGTGAACATTCTTAGAGAGTATAAAAGGATTAGGTATAGGATGATTGCTGTCATTAGCAATAAGTCAATATGGGAAAAAGTAAAGAGCTATCTGAAGACCTTAGGCAGAAAATTATTTATTGTCATAAAGCTGAAGAAGGATACAAGAAGATTTCCAAGCATTTGAGCATCCCAATTTCAACTATTGTTTATATTATCAAGAAGTACAAGACTGTCACTTTGCTCCCTCTGTCTGGAAGAAAGAAGGTTCTTTCACCAAGAACAAGCAGAAGAATTGTGAGGAAGGTTAATAACAATCTGAGATTGACTGCCAAAGATATTCAAAGTGAACTGGCTGCAAGTGGGACTGGGGTTTCCATTTCAACCACAGGTCGAGTGTTGCAAGGTCTCAGTGGTCACAGGCCAAGGAAAAAGTCACAAGGAGAATCACTTAAAGTTTGAACAAATCTTTTTTTAACTAAGCAAACCATAACGTTTTTGTAAATGGCTTATATTACAAACTTCCATTATTTATGGGTGTATGTCAAGTTTTATGTCTTTCGATACAATATTCAACACCCACTCAGACACTTAGGATTCAGTTTGAAAAATGTAAAATGATAAAGCCATCCACACTTCGCTTAAGGTGTTCTTGTTTACTTTTGATCGAGTTGGATTATTAAAAGGCACATCAGGCAATCATTACATTTTTCTTAAAGGGAAACAGTAACACAAGTTTTTGTTTGGATTTCCATCTACACAACACTTCTGTCATTAATACGGGCATCTAAAATGACATTTTAAAATGCCCACATTTGGTTTGGTCTTTCAATACTTCTGTCTCTCAACGAGGACCTATACATTCTTATGAGACTGGCGCATGGGGTAGAGAGCTATGGATTAGCTGTCAAGTTGTTAAATAGAAAAGTATCGACGGCAGTGGTTTTCGCTCAGTGTGCAGACCAGGGTCTATGCTAAAGGCTCAAATCTAATGGCATATCAAATATAAAATCTTTTTTTTTTAAATCACAAGCAACTACAAAGCAGAGTTCTGTTAAATGTACTTACTTCTACTCTAGGCCTTAGTGCTTGGTTTACCTGACTTATGCAATTGTCTATGCACAGTACAGTACATTTGGAACGGCTGATAACCTGGTATGTAATTGAATGCAAACATCAGATACGTAAAATTGTGTTACTCTTCTGTACCTATTGCTCTAGTATTTTCTCATGTTTCATTAAAACTCATTTCTGTTTGCCTGTAGTAAGTAGGCAAAAAGTGTTTTCAAAAAGACATTATTTAGCAATGAATGGAACTGTGCTTCCCTTCACAGGATATCCATTCGCAGACCTCAGGTGCATTTAAAATATATGCTGTATTGGGGTTGACTCTAGGGTTAACTTAACTGTTAAGAGAAAGTCAGCCTGTTTCAATAAGATACTCTGCAACAAGTGTTACTATATACTGCCCTTCTTTTTAAGCAGTTGCATCAAACAATAAGTTGTGTTGCCTATCATCAGTTTCTGACTGCCTTCTGAGTATTGTTGTCATGTGTACCACAAGGGTCCCTACACAGGCCAATTCTACACTCCTCAATCCCACACAGCCTGTCTTGATGAAAATCTTCTGAGCTGACAGCTATGTAGGTCTTCTGTGAAATTAAGTCAGTACCAAGTATTGTGGGTTTCAGCTTTTAATCCTTACTTCGGATGTTACATGAAACGTTTAGTTAAATGCACACTTTATATATAACATTGTCTTAAAAACAAACAAAACAATTATATTTGTTCTTATGTATTTAACTATGACCTATGTGTCTGTGGAAGCAATACTACAATGCATTAAAACATTATCCATCTTACAACTCTTTATAACAAATCTTTAGATGTCTACTTTACTCAACCAAAATATTTATTTAATATTACTTTCTCATTTAACACCTATGAGACAAATACAACTGCCACTCAGGGTTAAATAGCAGTTGGCCAAGTGCCTCCCATTTCAAAAGTAGCACAATACAACACACCTGGGGTCAGAGCAGGTAAGTTTTTAACTTAAGTAGTGTGTTTATGTGTATTTATATATATATATATATATATATATATATATATATATAGATGCTTAGACTTGTGTTATGTAATTTTCATCTGAAACTGTTATGTAATTTTCAATGCACTGGCGCTGGTGTTATAGAAATACTGAAGGCAGATCTGAATTCTGTTTGTTGAAAGACGTACAAAACAAATCCAATTTCTGTTTTAGGGTTCTATAAAACAAATGGTTATCCAATACAAAACCAGTAAAGGTGATTTCCAAATTCCAATTCTCAAGAATTTCACAAACCCCTTTCTAGGAAGCAGCCTGCAAAATCCTATTAGCTGAGCTGATGTAGTTTCTTAGGCTAGCTGAGCTGATTTCTGCAAAACAATACCATGCTTCCCTTACATAATATTATTTTGTGAAACAGGAACAAATATAATTGTGCTGTCTAGCAGCCTGCCAAGTACATCAACTATAAAAGTTTTAAACTGGCCACTGGTCACAAGCAGTTCCTAGACTTTTTGCCAGGGTAATTTCTATTATCAGTTTACCCTTTGGGTAAGCATTTGTTTAATAGAAACAGACACACTGTTATTGTTTTGTATATATTCGAAGTAAATGGTGCATTTCTTTTTACCACAACAGGAATACATTATTTAATATAGCAAAATGTAAAGTGGTGGTTTATTTAAATAACATTTTAGCTATGGAAAACACCATGGTTTACACTTATCTGACAAATTGTTCTGTATTATTTAAATATCAAAAGCTAGCTTAAAAAGGTTCAAATGTAATAATTTCATATAATAATGTAATAAATAAATAGATAAACAAGGCCACAAGAAGGTATAATGGACAATTTTAAGTTATTTATTAGAATTGTTTATGTACAAACAAATACATGAATTATATACAACATGTACAACTGTTGTTGAATACAAATAGAATTGTTCTTTTAAAAAATGAAAAAAAGATACATTCCATGAAGTCCACTTCTCGTTCTGAAGTGTGATTATTGCAATAGATCGATTATCCCAGGTATAAACATATCTGCCTTTTGTAAAGCTTCATTTTAACACAGAGAAACCTATTCTGAATCAGAGTTTTGCGTGTACTCTTGCTCTGGAGCAATGCTGAGTTTGTGTTATTAAAAGGGGTAAAAATACAAGCTTTTCAGTCTAGTGGCCCATTTTACAAACTAGCATGTTTCCAGAGCATTATGTACAGTAAAGGTATGGAAACCATCATCACCTGGCCAGCAGAATCATCTATGTAGATTTTGTCTGTAAAAGTATGTAAAACACTAGGGAGGCCACCTTTTTATATTTAGATCCGCTATGAAAAAGTGTGTTTTTAAACCACTTTACTTTAAATTGGGTTAAGGTTATAGTTTCTGTATTCTCTATTCCAGAGAAAAAATAAATCTAAAAGTAAAGCATGTTTTATTTGTGTTGGTTTGTCTGGTTAGAATGGAACATGGTAGCCATGGAGATACGTCACTAGCAAGCAAATCTTTTTCATGACCATATCAAATACTGTAAAAGGAGTCTTCAGAACTGATTGGTGGAAATTGGAAGTTGATTGTGGACAATGTAGTTCATAAAAGAAATAATCAAAAAGTAATTATTTAATTTAGTATTTAGGTCATTGAATATTTATGAATAGTACTGTATGTTTTGAAGTTGTTTTGTGGTTCCTGTTGGCCAGTGTCACTTTTTATTGCAAGAGAAGCTCCTGTCTTTGCAGTGCTCTCCTAAACTGGTTAAAATTGCCTATTTATGACCTGGTGCTCCATGAAATATGAACACAAGAGACAAGAACAGCTGAGTAAATCCCAGAAGGGCCTAACTCAGGTATGAGGCATCCAAAGCCATTAATCCTTGAGAGTTTACTATGTAAAGCCTGCCCAGTTCCGTAAGTACGTTAACAAATGCTGAGTTAGGGGTTGTTTGTTGTCTTTTTTTCTAGAAAGGTCAGCAGTGATCGAAATGACCAGATACGGTTAGATAATGAAACCCGAAAATTAATTTGGGTGAAGCTGAAATTGCTTTTTGCTAGCTTGCTTGGGCGTTGGGGTAGTACAAATAGGCATGTTTTAGGAGGAGTAGGAAAGAGGGAGGACGGTTGGGGGGATGGGTGAAGTCTACATTTTTGTATCAAAACTTTGTGTTGAATTTTAAAATTAATATTGTGGCTACAAACATTTCCTTTAACAGCTAAATATTGTAACCGTGCTGCATTCCCTTCACAGTTACAATATATTCAAATGACTGAAAATAAACCTTTGTAAACCGTGAATTTTGTGTCCCGACTAATGTACAGTAGCTAGGATAGCCAAACTTTCTTTCCTTTAGAGCTAAGGCCCCCTGTATTTAATTTACAAAGATACTGATTTATGACTGAGTAAGGTACATCTGGGTGTATTGCTCACCATCTCCCTAAACAAATCGCTGGAATATGAAATAAGACAATAAAGAACATTCTTGACGGGTCCATATTTGTTTTACCATGTCTTTAACAAGCCTTCTGCAAAAGGTAAATGTGATCTATGATATTGCCAAACACAAGTGGAGTATCTGTCATTCAATTCCAAACCCATCTCTCCTGTTACAAAGCAAAATGGTACAGTTTGAGTGAGCAAAATGTCAAAGAATAGCAGGTCAAATGGCTGCTTTGGTTGAAGTCAAACTCAGTAGAAGCGGCACTTAACTGACTTTCTTATTCAAATTCAGGACCTTTACACAAAAAAAGACCAAAGCACTGTCATATAATAGCTATACATGGAGGTTACAGTCTCCCTAGCTAGTCTACCATCCTACCATCCTTGGCTTTGTCTTAGATTTTATCCACTGGAAAGAGGATACGCTCCTTGTACGCTGAATGTGCCCATCAGCTGTCACTTAAGTACTTGATATAAAATATGTTGTTGTTGTTGTTTTTTAAAGTTAGTGGCAGGACATGCTCTGAGGTATTTGCTGTGTTTTGTCAAATGTAAAAAAGGTATTTAAAACTTGCTGTGAACTCTATGGGAGGGGGGTGGAACGAAGCCAGTGGATTTTGATGGTTGCAGAGCTAAGCTCAGAGGCTTTCTGTGTACTGACGGGATCGTTCATGTGATGCAGCAGCTGGGCTCACTGTTAAACAAACAACAATCCAGCCCGCCTCCCATATCTAACATCAAACTAGGAACTTGCGTTGTTTCAGCTCTGATTCCTTAATGAAAACCACACTGACTGTTAATGGGTTATGCAACAGTCCACTAAAGAATAAAGCAAAAAGACAATCCCTATGGAAATACTCTCCATTGCTGTTATAATAGGAGCATAAAAAGATCTTTGTAGTTTTTATTTATCTATTTAACACAACTGCCTTTGGTAGATGTTTCTATATTACATTTGTTGTATCAGTCAAGCAAGGTTCTGAATTTGCTGAGGACTTATCTGGAGTTTACCTGAAACATTACTCCTAGCATATTTGACTTTCTGTATCCTGGCAAGTAAAGATTTAAGTGTTTGTTACCCGATCCAAAGTCGTGATACGACTTTGGATTAGGCTGCAAACAGCCTTCGTTATTGCTGCAGAACTGTAACACATAGTAGTCCACAAAGAATTGTTAATTTAAAGAAAACTACACAGATACAATGAGTGATTCCCAACTTTTTACAAGGCATGGGACCAAACAAATACATGTATTTCCTATACTGAACGTAACATTATTACAATAATGTGCAGTGACTGATTAGTTCTTTTATAATTATTTCTTGATTAGGAGTAAATGGATTGTAAGTTATAGGGGTATACATGATGAGAGGGTGTTATGTGTTCGTTAGTGAAGCAGATCAATGGTGTGGGCTTGCTTAGGTGTAGAGACTCATTTACATAATTTTTCAGGGACTAATTGGTATTTACTCACTCAACATGGTTTAGAAACCACAGGTTTAATTGTTCGATTTTTCTTTTTAAAATTTCTCCTTATCTTTGAATATACAATAGTAATATTTTTCTGCATTTATATATCTTCTTGATGGTCTATGTTTTGTCACTAAAAAGATGGTTTTGTGTCTCCTGGATTGTATACATTTGTGAAACCGAGTCAGGTTAACACAGTATTCATTTATTTAACGGCATTGATCAAAAGAAAATGATAATAAATAAAATAACCTGGTTCACAAAATGTTAAAAATGAAAAGCCTGTATAAGAAAACATATTCATTAGTAAAACCATTTTTGGCCTTCATTGAAAAATAAAAATTTCAAGTGCAAACATTTTATTGATTTTTTTTTTTTTTTGCAATAAATTCAGTTCTTGTGAAAGGTGCTGGAGTGACAGCACTGAGGACTGAAACTCTCTTGAGACATTGAGCAGAAACACCGCTGGCATCTACCTTGAATGCCAGTGCCCATTGTGCTGCACAATGGGCATCATGTAAACTTCTCTGGATATGAGCAACACTTCAGAACCACAGCTGAACAGAATCTTTGCATAGGCAGCCTGTCCTGTGAGTCTCATATTAATGCAAACCAGTCTGTAATAATTGGAAATAAAAAAAGTCGCAACACTCTTTAGTGGATGTCGTTTGCCACAAACATTTAGGAACAAGATTTTATGGGAATACAGAACAAGCTTCCCATTTCATTTTTCCATACCCACTTTGATCATTTAAAATCCAGTTTCAATCATGTACATTGTGGAAAGGTTTTTTTGGAGAGGATTCATGTATAATATAGTAAATAATAAGATTAGAAGAGTAACCCTCATGAGGACCGTAGTTAATGTCTAAGGCTAAGTGTGTAATGCTTATTTGTATAAAAATGTCGACGTATTATTCTTGACTGTTGACATCACTTCGACATCATACATAAAAAAATACTTTATATATATATATATATATATATATATATATATATATATATATATATATATATATATATATATATATATATATATATATGTGTGTGTGTGTGTTGAGAGAGAGAGTGAGAATGAGCATCAATCATTGTAATGCATATCTGCCAACATTTGGGAATTGAAAAGCATTCGACCAATAAGCCCCCAACCACTTGTAGCAAATTTACAAAAACAAAACAAAAAAAGATAATAATTTTGATCAAATGACCCGATTTACACTGTTCGTATATAGAAAAAACAGCAAACAAACATTTACAAGCATGTAAAGCGTAATTATTTTATAAAAGCAAATCTAGATACATAAATTTGACTATCGGTGTATAACTTGCAAACTGTAAATGGGGATATTTATATTAAAATCAATAAATAGGGATTTTATTTTTGAGGAGCAGTCTGTTAGTCAAAGCCGCAATGTTGGCAGATATGTCCACCAGTGTCTTCTGACGGGTTACACCTTTTAAAGCTATACAAGTCATCTTTAAATATGGGCACAAACAAAGTGCTACAGTCACTCAGACAGTTCTAGCTAACATCCACCTTACTAAAATGCAAAAAATAAAAAAAAGAGGGTGTCCTTCCTTCCATCTTTCAGTAGGGGGCGAACTTCTGCCTCTCTGGCTTCTTGATCCCATTGTTGGCGGAAGAGATTTTGGATGTATAGGAAGCTAAGGTCCCTTGGGATGCAGCAGAGGGTGCAGACAAAGTGAGGAAGGGGACGGATTTCATTCCCAGGAGGCTGGACAAGGGAAGGGCATAGGGAGCCCCCAGTATGTGCCCATGGGGCATGCCGCTCATTGCCGCTAGCGCTGCAGCCGAGCTGGAGGCGGGGGAGGCAGGCTGGGTGAAGGTCATGTTGAGGTCAACGGGGGTCGTGATGGAGGAGGGCTGGGCGGTGGATTTTGCGGTCTCTAAACTGCAAGGGAGGACAGAGGGAGGGGGTGGGGATGGGTGGGAGACAAGAGGAAGGGTAATATGGAGAGGGTTAGAAGGTTAAACAAAGACATGTTAAGCAAATAAATAAAGAGAAATTAAAATCAATAACTGAGGTGTTTACTGGAGGTTGCAACAGATTATTTGAGGGCTTGAATACTTATGACGCACTAAAAATGGGGAGGAGCTGTTTTTAATTGAGGAGGGAGATGGCTCAGGGTGGGCTTGGGGAGAAGAAACAAAATGGTTTTCAAATTAACATTTTTTTTAATTGTTTGTAATTTCAATGACCATAAAGTACTACTTAAGTAACACTACTTTAAGTATTTAGAGTGACTATCCAAGAATGCTCTCACAATATCCACAATACACTAGTAAACGGCTACAATTTGATTTAAATAATAATAACAATAAAAAAAAATCTAGGGGTATTTGATCACTCTTTATTTATTATATGGAAACACATTCATTTTGTTCAACAACTAAAAGCTGTTTATTGAATAAGCAACCTTTGTCTTTATACTTCACTATACAATTGTGTTATATATGTAACTTTGACAAAATTAACTTGATGACAACATATATGGTGAATAGTATTAAAACCTGCAGTGTCTCAAGATCCTATTTGGTGTAACACAGTTCCTGGTTTATTACATCCTTTTGAGCACTTTATTAAAAAGCAGAACTTGCAGAGATTAATTTACTGGCACCCCGAGTAATAAAAAACCCCCCACAAAGTCAGGACAGGATATTCCTTTCCATCCTCCTTGTCTCTTGTGATTGGAAAGGGACGAGGTACTAAAATTCCACATCTGCACCTGGCTCTGCAACAATCAAGTGCTCTACCAGACACAGCCAGCAGGAGGACCCCTAAGAAACGAATGGGTGCTGTTCCTTACCATGAGGTGATGAGGTACTGTGCCAGGTTGATGCTGACTGGAGAGCCGGTGATGGTCACGTGACGATCGCTCGTACCGTCCAGCTGATTGCCGATTTTGATTTGTGCTCCAGACACCTGCCTGATCTCGTTGATTTTGCTTCCTTGACGGCCAATGATAGAGCCAATCAGCTATGAAAGGAGAAGATGATCAGTTTGGCTTTTTGTGTACTATACATAGATCTTGCACTGGGATGTCACTGGAAATAAGACAATGGGGTTCAGTCTAAATCAAATGAAAGACTGTCTTCTATTTAGCAATATTATAACGTCTCACTACAATTTGGTTAATTATCACTTTTTACATTTTATTTTCTGACCCAAATTAATCTTTTAGATTATCTGTCCCCCGGGGGTTGAGAGCACTATCATTCATTTTTAAAGTACTGGGATTAACTAAGAAATGCATGGTCCTGTCTCCTGCAGTTCCCATTTTAGACTTCAATACAGGCTCCGTCAACACTTGCTGCAGAGATAGCCCATGAGCCTCAGACTTCAGCCTTTAATCTGTGAGCCTGAGCTCAAGGTAAAGACCCCTGAACTAAGTCCACCCATCAGTACTGGAGTAGGCACGGAGAGCATGAACTGATTACAGCATCCAAGGGTCGGCAGCTTGGCATGCCACTAAAGGACAAATCTCCTTTTGTTCTCTAGTTCAAGCACCCCACTACTGAAATGCTGCAGTGCCTGGGGGCCGCAGAGCATTCCTTTCCATAAGAGTCATACAGCTTCACAGTGCCTGATTTGTTCCACTGGCAGAGGTGTGGGAGGCTATTATAAGAAATGTATCTGACGAGGTTAGGAATCTGTAGACCGGCGAGCACAATAAGGCAACACACAGCCAACATTCTGTTGGAAAATGATGGTTCATTTTGCAGATCACGTTTTCTTCAAGTATTTTTCTCTATATGATCTCCAGCTCCAATAGTTGCTTATCGTGTTCTGTTTATCAGTTTCTGAACACATTCAAAAAGGGTTCTATTTTAGTAATATAACCCTAAACTTATTTTACTTAATCCAGGCTCAGACATGTGAATGTACTATATTTTTATTGCGTAAAACGGTGGTCAGTACATCTCTTATATTAGGTCACAGGTCAAAGTGAAGGCTACATTTTACTGTTTCTATACCACTGAAAAAAGTGGCTATATCTCTGTTGCTAGTTTACATAGTCTCTAAATCGGATAATGAAAGAGACCACAATAACGGTGAAAATGAAGACTAGCAATGTAATTCAAATAGATTGGTATGCCAGCAGACAACACTGCACTGGAAGAATGCTGGTGATTTCAGGACCCCTGAGAACTTGGACAGTCCTGTATGAAAGTAGCAGTAGTCTTCCAAACAACACAATGTATTCTTTGAGGGGGTCTGTTGAAAGACTGCTGGTGTGTTTAATTGGCTACACTGACAGCATTCTCTGGAAGTCAGACCACCATGGATTCAGCCAGTTGATACCCAGGAGAAAGCTGAACTGAAGAGCACAAGACAGGTGTTAATCCTGTTTTTAGGCAGCCTACGGGACAGGCAAAGGTATTTGAATAGGACACTCTGGGGGCCTGATTCGAATTCAGCCAGGGAATTGAGTTCTTGTGGTCTCAATCTGCTTCTGAGGAGTGTAGAAATATAATTCATACCCATAGTAAGGAACAGCAATTGTTTGGGATTGTTAATCGACTTGTCTGGAATAAACACTCCTATACACTCCATTTAGTAAACTTCACATGTTTAAGCACCTGTAAAGCCCACTTTCAGTTGGTCCATTGAGAGATTTAAATTCGTTTTTAGATTCTCTGAGATTCTACGCCTCGACTGTTGAATCTTGAAGCTGTTTCTCCACACTGGTAGGTTTAAGAAAACTCAGCAGCCAATCTGGGCACTATGGTGTGATTCAGTGCAATTATACCAGAACCAACTATGAATACCATCAGTGCTTCTGTGAACCACCTGCTTACATGCATCTAGTCTGACATAATTGCAGGTTTCAATGACCACTGCACTGTACTGGAACGTACAGAAACTGGCATCTATAATTTTTGCTTAAACAACAAACACAAAAAAATATATATTCTAATGGTAACTTACATCATTTGGAATGAGAAGCTCTTGGGATGTTGTCTGAGAAGTGGCCTCCATTCCTAGAAGGGGAACCAAGAAGAATGATGTATAATTAGAACTTCACTTGGCAATCACTGTCTAACCCTGTAATACAGGAGATTTTTTAACACAAACAGTGTTCTCTGTTGGCTCCCATCTATTGAATAACCTTGAATTTTCCAGATTGTTTTCTTCATGGGGAATATGAATATATGCTTACTTAATTTTACAGGAATTTGATAGAAAAGAATGATTCCGTTTTTTATACAGTACAATTAAAGTTGAATTACTAAGTGATTTGTAAAAAGAGAAAAAACTCCAAACAAAACCGGCCCTCTATCACTTTAATGACAAGTTACCAGAAAACGTGTTTGGGCTTCAAAAATCAATCTGGTTTGAAAAGCAGTTTTAACAGGTTGTGTGTAGTACATCCTCAATGCCAGACTTGCTTTGATAGCATATCTGGCTTATCAGAGGATTCCTTAAAAGTAGCCTACTCCAGCAGACTAAGATACTGATCTGCCATTCATGAGCTCCTCAGAGGAATTCTCTTAGAAATGGGCTTTTCTCCTTATACATACCAGGAAGGACAGCAGCGGTCGTCTGGCCCATGGGAACAAGGGTGCCCTGCTGCATAGACAGCTGGTGGAGCTTTACCAACTACATCAGAGAAAGAGAGACCAACATTACAAAACCATCACTCTACTCACAGAGCCCTCAATGCTACACTGCAGACTGCATAGACCATGACTGCTTAAGGTCCCGCACAAAATCAAAAATTAGGAAGTCAGTGTGGCCTAGCATTGCAGTGACCCAAAAACCTTACAAAAACACCATTACTTTGTATCTTTCTTTTACTTGCCAACAGAAAAATAAACTAGCCTTAAGTTATATATGCAATGTGCATTGTCTAACATTTAGATAATAACATTTTGATTATAATTAAACTACTGTATTGCAATAGCAGTCGGTTTTCACATTAGTAAAGTACTATTAACTGACAAATGACTGTGCTAATAGATGGGGCACATTGTGCTTGTATTCATTATACAAATGATTGTGCCAATGTTGGGTTACTTTGTGTTTGTATTCATTGTAGGTTCACCTACCTCTGAATGTGGAATGCCATATTGGTTCTGCAGTGAATAAGCCTGGAAGAATACGATGATAAAAAACAAACAAAAAAATGTTTTACTAAAAAAAATCCAGGTCCAATAGTTCAATAGTTTTATATTTTCACATACCAACGGTAGGAACCAATGAACAAAGGGAATCCATTGCAATCCGACATCATATCATATCATATCAGCCCTATCGTATAATACTGTGCATTATCATTGCTGGGAATGGTGTGGTCTGATAATGGCTCTGCTAGTGTTTCTTCAGGCTAATTCACTGGTATTACTGTATAATGGTATCGTAATTGCCTCTTTCTCTAAGGTTATGCACCACCCACTCCTACAGCCCACGAGCGGTGAACTCCGTGTTTTATAATTGAGAAGGTTCACTGGGATAATGTGAATACGGGAAACAGAATTGGTATGGAGTGTTTTATTCCAGACTTTATTTAATCTAGTACAGCGCTGTCAGAGGACTGTTGTTAGGTGACTCTGCCAGGGCAATTCAGGTTCTCTGACTGTTTGTTTAAAAATGAGTGTACCTGCACATTTCTAATGACTCCCTGTGGCTAATCTGTCATCTAGGACAGCTCTGATTTACATCCTTTCCTCAACAACTGCAGTAATGCATTTCTCATTAACATCTATCTCAGCAAAGGGATTTTAATGTATTATATAGTTCTACCCTCTTAGTTCTGAGCATCTCTGAATAATGTTTAAAAGCAAAAAAAAAATCAATTAACACTGTAACCCCCCCCCACCCTTCTCTCTTGTTCTTTTCCCCTGTTGCTGTGTAGTGTGGCATCTGAAGGCTGAGTGCGTAGGGGCCTCCAGCTGCAAATGAGTCTGTGGTGGCATAATAATGACAATGCAATGGTGTGACATACAAATTGTATCGCAGGGGTATCTGACACAAAGTGGTAACCCATTACAGTACAATACCAGTGTGCTGTTTTTTTCCAAAGCGATTGCTTTACCACTGCTGGTATTGCTACGGCCTATTATTAAAGCTGAATATGCAGCCTACCCAGGGGACTGGTTTGTAGGCAACCCATTATATCCTGTCTCAAGGAAATGTGCAACTGCAACAAGGGAATAGAAGAGCCCAAAGGAGTGCTAAACAGTTGTTTAAAATCCATTCTCTTCTACCTCTTCTTAGCTGTGTTAACATTATACAGACCCCCTATTATTGTGCTAAGAATCGTTTGGTTTATCACTTGTATGTTAACTTATGATTTTTAAAAACATTTTTAAATGCTATTGAACTGCTGCAACCTGGTACTTTTGCCATATGTCACACGGTCTGATGTTAGCCATACCACTGGAGTGAGTTTTAACTACAATACATCATTCATTACCAGGAAGTAGCAGCAACATTTCCTCTTTAGCCTTGAAGTTCATGCAAAACCAAAAGATGCATAAGGAAAAGGGGTGTGTGATAATATTGCAGATAATGCTATGTGAGAGACTGGATTTTAAATCTTAGATGGCACTCCTTTAACAGCTTCCTTCTATGTTGGTGTTGTATGCAGAGGGAGGCTCTTACACCTGCTTATACTTGAGGTGCCATCACTCTACTCACATGATGTTGCAACTGCAGACTTTCTTGAGCGATGGAAAAGAATGGGTGATAACCAAAATCATGGGCTTCGTTGAGAACCTTAAAATACACATAATGAAAATAGTAACTTCAACAGAACAACGTGTGGCAAAGGAGTAACACTGGTAGTAAAAACTAAAGAGACAGACAGTAGCGGCCCTTGTGATTTGTTCAGAAGGCGCCCTGAAAATGTATAAAGCTTATTGTAGGCCCTATGCCTTGCATTAAGGGTACAGCAATTGTCAAGTATTGCATTTACCTCTTCATGAACAGAACCTTTGTGATCTCAGTTCACACTCATCTTTTACATTTCTGCCTGGATGCTAATATATTCATAGTGAATATTCATCGACTTCACTGACCACAGCCTTAACCTTGTCTTTGCTTCCCACATGCTTCTCCCACCAAAATGAATATGTATATATGAAGAATATACATTACAATTAGCCCCAACCGTCCTGCCTCAAAGACAGTTATCCAGAAACATATCTAAAGCCAGGACAAATATGCCTTGCTTCCTCGAGCAAAACAAATATATAAGTTTGTTTGTTTTTTAGTTTTTTTCAGATCATCCAGCGGTGTCACAATGTACTTAAGCCCTCGCAATTTAAAAGCCATGTAATTTGTTCCCCAGATCAATATAGTGGGATCAGGATCATTTCAAACCTAAATGCTTTTGGTCAGGTTCGTGGAAGCAAGGGCATTGGGTCCTCTCTAGGACATGCTGTTGTAGGTGTCTGACCTGATTGCCTGAGAGAATTACTGAACCTGGGGTGGGACTGGGGCGATATGGAATGGTGGCACCTTTAGGCGGAGACTGTTGGAATAAAGCAAAACAAATAAACATTATTAAACAATAAATACCTCCATTCTGTACACATAATGTGGAATTTAAAATAATAATAACAAAAATATGTTTTGGCTTTTTCAAGCATACAGAGTGCGTGTGCAAACATTAAATCAGCAATGAGAGGAGCACAACCCTGAAGGAATAATGAAATCTCAAATGCCTTAACACTAACAAGCCCTGGTAATTAGTTGAGGCTTATATTCCTGTCGGGCTTTTTAGACTGCGAATACAGGCATAATGTAAAATCTGATAATGATCTGGACTCCTAAAGATTATGCACACTTGGTAGGTTTTTCCTATTTTTTCTGGGCTGTGTAGGGTTTTTTTTTTAATTCTTGTTCATTCTCTGTAGGGATTTACCAACATGCTATCCGTTCTCAAAGCACTAAGTTAGTAATAGGGTAATTTTCACACACAGTTGGACACAACACAGTTTCAATCAGATCTTTGCTTCAGACCTACTTTCATAAAATGTGAATAAAATATAGTAAAATACTGTTGTTTTTGTGAAAACAAAACAGATTTACATTTTTTAATTTATCTGCAACAAGAAATATATTCAAAATTAAGCTATGGCCATCATATACATCAGTTGCATATCTCTTGTTTTCATTTCAGATTTATTTATTTATTTATTTCATTATTATTATTTACTTGCAGTTACAATGACACAATGTAGCCAAATTATTAGGAGCCACTACTCCACAGAGGACATAAAAAAATAACATATTAGTCAGAATATATTATTACACAATAATATGCCTCTCTTATTGGTTTGGGACTGCTAGTGCACTCATAATGCTACTGCTCACATTATTGTGTGATAATGTATTGTGACACATACATTTTGTAAATTATTTATACTGGATTTCTGCTTGGATAAAATGATAACAGTTTTAGCAGGTGCTATACTGTGTAGGAAAGTTAAACTAATCATTCTTTTGTGGTAAATAAATATTAAAAAAATATATAGTAAGGGTAAAATCACCTCAAGAATAACTGCGCAGATCTGTTTGACACACAGTATGATGGCATCTGGCGTACCGGATATCGTCACACCTCGCTCTGTGGAGTTGGGCAGCAGGTCTCCTGCTACCTGAACTTGTGCACCTGTGCTCTGCAAACCAGTTAAAAAAAAAAAGCAACAACACAACAGTGAGCTGGGACAAAGCTCTACAGTTTCTACTTTAATTTGTAACATGCAATAATGGTGAATCCACAGGAATTATGTTTCCAGTACCATCATATAGAATTTGAATTTCATTACTATAATATTCCGTTCAAAGTCCTATGGTGTTGCAGACCTATTTGTAGTACGTACTGAATTGCCGTGGGGTCACACAGAGTAGTGGTTATGGAATAGGTTAGAGAAAGAAATTCTTACTACAATCACAGCTCTTCAATCCCATTGTTCTCAGTCTCAACAAAGAGGCTCTTTCTCATATTGCAGTGTTGGCTTTAATATACATCTGTATTAATGAAACGATCACATTCCACCCCGAATCCATACTGACCTCCCTGATTTCCTTGATCTTGGAGCCTCCCTTGCCTATCAGCGAGCCACACTGACTGGCTGGGATGACGAGCCGCAGAGTCACTGGAGGTTTACTGGTAACTGCGCCGTTCGACACCAACGTGCTGAGATCCTGCCAATACAAAACCGCTCTTTTGATTTTCAATTAACTGAAAAAATACATTTTCAATTTTTTCCACTATATGTATCAAGCTTGTTTTCTAAGTGACACCTATATCTTTGTCTCTTGTCTATGGAGGCTTGCCTGTTAGCTGTTTGTTACCCGAGCAGCAGGTTCACAGTATGCCAGCTCTTTTTGGGGGCAGTAATGCAGGTATTACAGTGGGCTGGGCTCAGCTCAGTTTACTATCTTCACTCCAGGTGTTAATTCAAGAAATCTAGATACAACATTCATGAGTGAAATAGTTTTCAAGATGATGCATTTTCAATTCACTTTTAGGAAGGTGCTTCCCACTCTTGTTGTGTTGTGACACCATAGTGACTCCATTCTAGGTCCCTTGCTGTTTTAATTATATATGGTACCGTTAAGTGACATTTTCCACAGACATGGAGTGAACTTCCATTGCTATGCTGATGATACCCAGCTATATTTGTCCCTGAAGCCAGGAATTTCTTTTGCCTGGGTGTTATTAGCTACTTTCCTTATAGACATCAAGCATTGGATGTCACGGAATTTTCTAATGTTGAATTCAGACAAAACAAAGGTTATGCTAGTGGGCTCACAGAAACAACTAATAGGAAATGTGAGATTACATGAGTTCGACCCTTGCAGTCGTTCAAGAAAACTTAAAACTAGCCAAACTTAGACCAATTATTTCCATATCTGATCCCGGGAGACTAATGCATGCCTTTGTTTCATCTAGAATTGATTATTGTAATGCACTTTTTTCTGGTGTCCCAAAACGTGTGGTATCCTGCTAGCAGCTTGTTCAGAATACCACCAATAGAATTATGACTAAAACCAGGAAAAGTGAACATATTACCTGTATTGGCCTCTTTACACTGGCTCCAAGTGCAGTATAGAATTTATTTTATTATTTTGCTGTTAACTTACAAGGCCCTGAATGGATTAGCACCTAGTTATCTGCAGGAGTTACTAACCCCATATTTTCCAAACCGCACTGAGATCATAGGATGCAGGGCTGCTGATTATCCTTAGGGTTAAGAAAAGCAACACAGGATGTAGGGCTTTTTCTTCTAGAGCTTCGAAATTATTGAATGCTCTGCCTGTCAGGGAAGCTGGGACTGTTACAGTTTTCAAGTCAAGACTAAAAGCACACTTTTATAAAATGGCTTTCTTATATTAGTGGGTTTTAAGGTAACTTTAAAATTGCAGCTTTTGTATTATTATGTGTATACTGTAATTTTAATGGTCTGACTGTGGCAGTTGTATGTGTGACATGCTATACAAATGTACTGTGGTTTGCTCTTCTTTCTGCTATGTACTGTACAGTGCTTTGAGATACTTCTGAATAAAAACCCCTTGCCTCTGAGTTTTTTTCCCCCTCTCAAACACACACTAGTATATTCTGTGTGTGTGTGTGTGTGTGTGTGTGTGTATATATATATATATATATATATATATATATATATATATATATATATATATATATACTGGGGAAGTACACACATTCACTGATCTGGCTACTGTAGCTGGCAATCAATCACCAGTGGAGGTTTACAGCAACTACATACGTTTACATTGTGTCTATGCATTGTGAGCAGTCTACTAGAAATTGAATTAGCTGGTCAGGGTGGCATTTATTTTATTGTCATCATCATCGTCATCGTCATTTTATATGTTTCTCTTTCAATATACTATTATTATTATTCATGAATTAACAAAGACTGAACTTTTTTTTTTTTTTTTTTTACAAATAAAAACAACATGTTTTCTTATATATTAACACAGTTAAACAATGTGATAATGTAACCTGGAATTTACAAAATGGGTCCGAATGGTAATTCACAGCAGGTAATCTATGGATTGAATTAGGAAATTGCCAGGCGCTTGCAGTCTTTGCAATCTAAACGGATTCAGCCGCCTTGCACATCAGGAGAAAGCCTAATATGATTGGAAAATCACTTTGTTTTGCTCTGCTCTATTCTATACTATACTATACTATACATACTGTCCTATACATGAGATGGAAATTAGGCTCCCATTGCATAGCTGTTCAATCCATTCTGAATTTTTTGTTCATATAACCACATGTAACAACACCACAGAGCCCAAAGGCTCAGGTGCATACAAGTAGCTCGCACTGTAGTAAAGGTAAGACTGGCTTCTGAAACCTAAGCAATTAGGTTCTTTATTTCCATCCCACAATAGAGTAGGATGGGGTCAACAGAACTGAATAACTTTCTGGAATGTAGAAATTATTACTAATGGACACAAAGGAGACTAGAACAGAACTACAAGCCAGTATGCCACACAGTGTCATGGGAAATGAAAGAAAGTGAGTATTAGAGCCGCATATCGTACCTCCTCCAGTTTGAGTGTGATCATGGTGAAAGCTCTGAACACGGCGTCCATCGAGCCTGTCATTGTGATGATCCTTTCTGGACAGGACCCTTCTGAGATGTTGACGCGTGCGCTGCTCTGCAACACAGGCAGACCACAATCGGGTTGAATTTCCAGCTTTATCTTTAGAATGACCCTACTATATGTATTCTTTCAAAGTGTCAGTTTGTCTGGTTTTAAACAGTGCTTACTCATATTTATTTGTTCACTCAGTTTTTTGCATGGACTTGCTAGATTATAGACATTAAAGTAATTATATATGGATTTCTCCCTATTCATTCTACTGGCAACTATGTCTGCAAAGCAATTTATTTTGCTTAGTATTGCTTCAGGACAAATGAGCATGTTTTATTTAGACTTACCTCTTCTCTAATTCTTTTCACCGTTTCTCCTTTCTAAAAAAAACCAAAATAAATACAAAAAAGCCTACAGTTATACACTTGCTGGTTTTAATATTGTTTGACACAAATATGAGAACAGTACAATTTTAGATGCAAAATCCAAATGTTATCTACATATAACAGTATGATTCTTCTGAGTGTTAACTTCATTCGCCTAGATGTAAGCCAAACCTCTGTCTAGTTTCTTTAAATACTCCCATGCAGCAGCAATAGCAGGATTACAAGCTCTCTTTATCAATAAACCAGTTTGTGAGTCAAAGAGGCATGCTTTGCAACCCACAGCAGGCGGCAGGTTATATCTGAAATCATATTTAAATTAAACAGAAATACTGTTCCAATTTAACAAGAACTACGCTTTTTGAAAAAAAAAAAACAACTTTTAAAATAATAAATATATATTTCAAACAGTTAGCTTTAAGATTTAAAAATATGAAAACAAACAAGTAAAGAAATGATGCATTCGCCTAATAAGAGAAAAAAAAAAAAAAAAAAAAAGCTAAAGTTGATGTGATGGATCAGGTCAACCTTCACTACGGCAGGCACTCTCTTTGCTGCAATTTTCTAAATGAGGAGCCAGAAGTAGGGGGATGGGAGACTACATCAATGCATCCAAGCATATGTAACGCTATCCACGCACTCTTTTCCAATTAGTTTCACTGCCTGCTGCCGCGGGGGCAAAGTGCTGCGTTACAGGCATACAAGGAATATAAGAAGAGTACAATATTCGAAGATTATAACCAGGTTCTGCAAGCGCAATGATGCAGACGGAGGGCTGGTTTGTTAAGTGAGCTATCTTTTATTTATACCACAGGGCACCAGCCAGCATTGTTCTGCAGTTATGACACCACACTAGAGTACTGTTCCTTTGTCTGAAACCTGTCCTAAGACTACAATATTAAAGGACTGGACTCCAGCCAAAAATGGATTACAGGGATAGCCCTGGGGAGATGAAACTCTCTGCTACAGCTGTCATCTGTCATGAACATCCTCTATCCATATTTATTTTGGGCAAACGAACAGTATCAGCAGGTGGATTATACCTACAGTAAGCTTGCTCCTTTTTAAATTTTATTTTTCAAGGGCTCGCACAATACAGTAAGAAAAAAATAAAATCAATTGTCGCCTTGAAACATATATTTACTTTTGAGCCGACAGGTTCTTTTGTAAAAAATAACGGACCCTATTAATTGTGCAACGGGCTGCAAGGGCTTTGCTACCTAATACAATCATTTTCCATGTATTCCTTGCTTCAGACCAGCAGTTGACCAAATGTAGCTTAGACAGAAATATCTAAGCTAAGAAAAATCCTATCCGATGAAAACGGGTGTCAATCATACCCAACATTTTCCTATTGTTAATTTTGGATGTCCACCCCCTTCAGTCTTTCAGTAGTGGCATAACGTCAGCTTACAGTAGCTGGCTATAAATAACCGTTTTTTTGGTGTTCGAATTAAGAACCTCAGTTAAATACCTTGTGTAAAAGGTGTGTGATTTATTATGGTGTTTTGTGTGCCTCTGTAAATGTTAAAAAGAAGCCAGACTAATTACCTGTAACCCTAACACATGGACTGGTTCTTGGTGTCATTAATTTAGTAGACTTATGTTTAATGTATCTAATATTCTTTAAGTGGAATACCTGTCCAGCTAGTTAGTGTCCAGTTGATTGTGTAAAAGTATGTATATGGTAATGCCATAATGCAACAACTAGGCGGGGAATTGATATTGAAAGGTAGCGGTATAGAAAAGTTAAAGAGCACCAGTATCTTTTTATAACTTTTTTGCCTTTATCTTCTTTAATCAATCTTGACTGGTTGTGAGCTCAGTTACTCAGTACCAAGAAGATAATTTCTCTTTTGATTTCATTATTCAACTCATCTCATCAATACAGCTCAGCTCGGAATCGCCCAGATCATATATGTTAAGGGAATTAAAAATATTTGTCAAAAGTGGCGTTCAGTACAAATTGACTTTTTATTTTTTTAAGCCAATATACTTTTTAGATGCACCTTTCACCCCCCACACATTCAGACTTTTTAATAGCCAGTTTATCCTATTTGATCTTTGGAAAATAAGATGATGTCTCTTACCTTTCCTATAATACTGCCAACTTCCTGCAAAAAAAAAAAAAAAATTTAAAATGTATAAGGATTTGAGGCATATGTCGCCCTCTACCAGAAAGCCAAATCACCATGCTTCCTGCACCACTCTGTCCTAAGTGGATGTAGAAAAGACCACAGGTATTTCTCACTGATGTATTTTTTCCCTTCCACTAGCAGTGTTTCAGGGGGGCAGGGTAATGGTAACACCTGCAAAAGATTAGACATGCATGTGTTTTTTTTTTTTTTTTTTTTTTTTTTTTTTAAACGCACCAGGATGAGCTGACTGGAAATTATATAAAGTGAATCTAAAAAGAAGAATGCATCAGATAACTGATCATTCAGACCCGTACCTAAAGATCTTCAGAAATGCAAACCCCCAGACAGGCCTGGCTGTGCTTAAGAGCAGGAGGATGACGCACTAATGCACAGCACTGGGGAGCTTGAAGCCACTACCCCTGCTGGTCTCGGGGCCATCTCATTAAGCACACCAAGAACACATTTTTGTGTTCTATACATAGTTTCCAAGGGGTCCTTAGGGAAGGAGAGTTTAAGACCAACAGATAAACCAACAAGACCCCTTTCTTACCCATCAAACCAAATCAAAGCAGTTTAGAAAAACTGGATTGAAGTTAAAAGCCAGAAGAGCTGAATTAGGGAGAATTAGACAAGATAAAGAGTTGCATACATGTGACAGCTGATCAGGCCTAATTGGAAACAGAAAAAACAATTGCTAGATAGTAAAGAAATAGATTTGGCCTGGGCTCCAAGTCACTGGGAGCTTTAGGCCATCCTTACCCACAGCCTCAAGTCACCCAAGCTAGGGGGAAGAGGAACTGATTCAACAACAGCAGACAATTTTGGGGTCAAATTGTCATAAAAAAAATAAGTTGGGCTAAGTCATGTTGGAACACAGTAAAATGCCTGCTTTGCTATACAGATTCGCTGTCTCTTTTACTACTCAGGGACCCAGACATAGTTAAGATTAGTTAAATTCTGATTCTGGTTATTATTATTATTATTATTATTATTATTATTATTATTATTATTATTATTATTATTATTATTATTATATACACTGCAAATTGTCTATTATTATTGTGCAGTGCAGTAATCATCTGTTACACTTCATTATCCTCCAGTTTCACTTTAGTCTGACTTGTGTACTTGCTTTTCGTCTCGGTGTTTTTGGACCATTGCTACAATCCGTCTGTTCGCTAATCTGACCACTTCCTTACCTTCCCATGCATGAGGAGCCTCAGAGTGAGGGTGACGTTCAGCCCCCCTTCGACAAGGTCTTGCTCACAGTTCATTATGGTTTGGGAGTCAGAGGCAGGGAGACGCATGAAAGTAGCTCAAGACACCAAATCCCTCACACAAGTATGCTGTTTTTTTAAATGTGTTGCAGATCTGTAAATGAAAAAATAAAATCTCAGATTTATCACATAAAATTTACTGAACCTGGAAAATGGAACACATTGCTTGTAAAATGAGTCATCTCATGAACTTTTTGTCCTCTGTTTCTGGTCATTGTGACTTTTACACAAAATAAGTTTAAATGTCAATGTTGGACATTTCTATATTTCTATATATTTCATTAAATCAGCATATAGTTGTTTGCATCAGTCCCTGCAGAGTTTATTGTTTAGTGTGGATGAATCATTTTTTATTATAGTTCCAACAGTCCAAATTCAATATGAAATACAACTTGGGTCACTGAAAAAGCAACAGAAAATATAATCGATTACCAGCCTTCCTCAGATTCCAAGTAATAACGCACCAGTCTACCACCAAGAATACTATTAAGATTTTATTTTTTTTTCTACTGCAGTGGCAGCAGTGTTTTGCTGTCAAACCCACTAACAAAATCACACTAACCCATACCAACATAGAAAACTGAGCCCCTGAAAGAGGAGGAGGGAAAAGAGGCTTTGAATACAGTGACCCCCAAATACACAATGTGTGGTTAATAACGTCCAGTGTTCAGTAAGAACTACACTTATTATGGGTGGAGTCAAATAAAATCTCATCTTTTATTTCCTTCGCTGACTTTGTTACACTGCTGGTCAATATTTACAATTCAATTGGTTCCAACAGTCATAGAGTTTTTGATTCAAATAGATTTTTAAAGTGTACCATTACAGCACAGCTGAGCATTTCTTATTTATTTTCAATATATGTAAAATATGTAAAACTGCTGCCTTTAAATGTAATTGTATTATTACATGAATGGACAAGGGTGACCTGAGCATCTATTTCTACAGCTGTGCTGTACTTTGAATTGCTGTGTGCAGTCGATTTGATCGGATCAGGCTGCATCACAGTGTTCACTGACAGTGTCTTTATGTAGCTGGCTTTGTCTGGCTTTACTGTACTGTGCCTCTATTCAAAAATAAGGAAAGAAACTCAACATGGCTTAAAACGTTGTTTAATATCGTTCAGAAACCATCTTGTCACCCAGCTGTATAAAGTTACTAGTTCAACAGAAATGCTATGTTTCTGTTTTGTTTTACTGTAGCAGAGCTTGCATGTGAAATCATAACCACCACTGCTGAATGTAGTTGCAGATGCATGTCCGTTTAGTTTTAAGAAGGCTTCATGGGCAAAGAAATCTTGTGTGAGCAAACATTTCTGTTTTTTGCTAAATGTAAAGCAGCACTATGGAAAAATCTAGTCAACAACCCCCAAGTAAACTGTGGACACAAAACAGAGAAAGAATGAATGGTACTTATCCTAACATCGAGCCAACAGACTGACCCCAAACTATATAAAATGCACCAGTACGTCTTCAGCATTTAGTATGATGCACAGTGTTACTTTTACAAGAAATGGATTCCAATTAACTACTCTGTAATTACACACATGATGGTGTAGTTCCAATGAAACATGTTTATTACAAAATGAATCTTGGAAATTGTTTGCGTCTTTTGGGATTATGCTGCATTGATGTGGTTGTGTATTTATTTACAATGCAATTGCCACCTAATTAGAGACACTTGCTGTGAACTGTAAGCACGATATACACACCTTGACAGTGCAGTCATTTTAATGTCAGCATTTTTAGGTAATTATCATAGGCATATATGTTATTTAGGTATTTATTGAATAAGTGTGTTGTTTTCTTCTTTGGGTATAACATTACCAGTGGCCAAGTACTGGGTTAACTTCACTGATTTTGCTGCTCCTAAAATGCAATTACTGATCCATTTATATTAAATTTGCTGGCTCTAACATCTCTGATCTTTTTATATTGAACTGCCTGTCTCTCAGATCCAGGTCTAGAGCAGCTCTTATTAAAGACTGCTGCTTGTATAATCCAAGTACCGAGTTCTACAAATTGAATTTGCTATTTATAGATTAGATACCAAGTAGTTGGGGAGGGGGTCTGCGTATTAAATATGCAGGTCTATATAACCCCAGTAGTGAACTCACTATTTAATTATATGCTTGAAGATACCAGCACAAAGTTCTCTTTTTTAATTCAAAGACCACAAGCCATTAAAATATTTCATGTGCAGTATTCAATTAGCAAATTAGTAAAAGGCGCTTGCTTCACGAGTGGATAATTAAATTTGCTGGCCCAGGACTAAATTCTCTGTATCTTCGACCTGTATTCACATTTATTGGTATAAAAATCCCTTTTGAATTTCTTACCGAAGTACTGTGTTCCTATCCAGGAATATACAGGAGGCGTCTGTATGTGTTCCACACTAAGGTTTTTAAATGTGTATATATAAGAACAGCTTCTCAATTGTGAAGGACATTTGAGCACAAGGGAGGGAATATATGCAGATGGCTATTTAGTCTATTCATTTTCTTAAATGCTTAAACTTTAACATTAGATTATAACATCTGGTGAATATTTGGAGCCACAAATGCCACATCTCCAGTTAGGACAGACTGGCAGAACTTAATCTCTTTAACTCACATTAAAGGTGGAAGTTACCTAAAGAGTGTCCAAATCAAAGTAGTGTTTTAAATCTTGACTGTAGGAAAAAAAAAAGAAAAAACATCTATATAATCCTAAACCTTTCGTAAACGGTACAGTTCCTTTAAAATTGTTGGCTATATAGAATCCATAAACTAGCAGTGTTATCCACATAAAATTAGCTGGATGATAAATCTTAATTATCTGCTAGCTCTGAGCTACTGGTGCTGGTCTCCCATTATATAATGTATTAGTTTTAATGTTAAACTTGACCTGACTGATACAATCTGTAACTGCAATGTAAGGCAAGAAATACTGTTAAAATAAAAGATAAACAGCATCAAAATGGGGGTACAAGCTTACAGTTACCAAATACGACTTAGCCACATTTTTCCATGCATTTCCCCATGTGTTTTGTTTACCGTACTACTGTTATATCCTGACTTCACTTCACTCAATGGAGTACTGCAGTAAACATTAAATAAGGGAATATCCCAGTGCTGAGACGCTGGCTTAAATATGCAGCTTGGCTGGGACCTGTCGCCTGTGTCCAGTCAGTTATGTCTCAAAAACAACAGAAGCCACACGCACAGATTCCTCTGCCTGAGCCCAAGGAAAACATGGAAAGGTCTTGTTAAATTTCTGATTTGCAGTGAGAAGTGTCAGCTGCATAAGCGTGGAGAGGAGAGGGGGGCAGGCGTGTGCCACTGATCTCCCAGGAGCTCTCAGCTGTCAGGTAAGACAGCTGCAGCCTCTTTTTCTGGCTTACTCCATCGAGGGGGTCTGGCAACGTGTTGCAGGGATGACAACAGGAGTGACAGAGCCTCGCTGAACTCTCCCTCAGAAGTGCACTCGATCCGCCAGTGTCTCTGTCGCAAGGCTCCAGACACAAACCCACATCTGCTACAGCTCCGTCAGCTGAGGTCAAGGTGAAGCTCGGCTTCTGCACCCCACCTTCTCGATCGCTGTGCCTTAGTCATTGGCTGCCTTTAATGAGATCTTAAGGGAGGTTCTGTCAGGTTTATTTCAGCTTGGGTTGTTATCCAGTCCAGCTGCATGGAGCCACCACCTCCACAAGTCTGCATCATCTGCATTCTTCCATTTCTTTAAAACAGCAATCTTTAATAGACCGTAATTACATTTCCCTGTTGCACAGACATGCATGTGGTAAAATGATAGCAAAGTGTCGAGCTTTTTTTAGTAACCTATTTGTTTAAGCAACAGTACTACAGTGTTAAGCAGACTTCATAGATTTTCAGAATATAAAGATGCAGTTTACCATGAAAATGTTTGTTTTGAAGTAATTTTTATATCCCTTTCAGGGTTACAGGATATCTTGTGCACAAAAGGGTTTTTGTGATTGAGAAGACTTCATTCTTTGTTTGAATATGGTAAATCAGTATTGCTGTTAATGCTGTGCTGGTGTCGATCGTATAAAACGCTCCTTGTGTAGAATAGCAGCATACACCAGACCGCCTCCCACCTTGCTTACTGAGCTTGAACTGACAGAGGATTGATAGTGCTAATGCTGACAGAATATATGTGTATTCAGAAGACCCAAATTAACATTGCTCCTCACTCCTATACGAAGTTGAGGGGAAGAGGGCATTCTGGTGGTGAGAGACATAGCCAATTAACTGAAGGTGACCTGCTGATTTATTTACTTTGTAAAATGAACAGCATTATACATTAATCAATCTTGCCCAGTAATTTAATCTCTGAAACACACTGTACGTCAGTCAGAAAAATTGTGTTAGCTGTCATGTTGACTGCACAATATATTGCTTATTTAACTTGCTACAGTGTTGTACAAGAATGTGGCTTAATTCATTTGAAGATATTTGTTTTAATGTACGTAGTTAAACCCACTGCCTTCTTTGCTGGCACTTACTGTACAACTGATATACAACACTAAGCTTCTTGAACTTGCTTAGCTCAGCAGTAAATCCCACTAGCCTTGCATTGGAGTGGCTCAGCCCCACTGCATCCCTCATTAACCTGATGGTCTCTTATTGATTCTTTAGTTGCTCGAGCACCTTATATATTGTACTGTACATTCTGGTTACTTTCCCTGTAAACTGCAGATCCGCTCCCTGGTCCTGTCACCACAAGAATATGTGTAATCTTTACAGAAAGAAACAAAAAAAAAGTATGCAAGGCTAAATGTTCAAGATGGTTTATGGTTTATGGCTAATGGACATTTATCATAGTATTTAATGTGATTTTCTTCAATTTCTCATGCATCCTAAGCGATAACAAAATTCAATTATCTTTTAAATGGAGGCTCAATATTCCGGCTTTTTACACGTCTGCTGTGAATGTATGTATACAGTGTCAGCTGTAAGAGAAAAAAGATACAGGGTTCAGAACAGAGGTCAACGTTGGGTGTGAAGGACATTTTAAAATAAAGAAATAAATAAAAATCTAGGCCATGGACAAACAAAGTGGAATTCTATACAATTGCGTGTGTGTGTGTCAGATGTATTCACAGCCACGGACACTGATAACTCTTGCCACGGACTTTCTCCTGCCTTTTTAACGTTCTATTATGTGTGTTTTGTATAATTCTCTGTTGTCATTTCTGCTTAGATCCCTATGCCATTTGCAAGGTTATTAACTGTTCAAGCCAAAATTGCTTCTGAAAAAACTCCCAAGGTTGGTTTTCTGTGGGGCGTCCGGTTTCTGCAACAGGTTCTTTTGACTTTTCTCATTGCTGTAAGGTCACACTGATCTCTGCAGGATTGGTGTATCCCTCCTCCTCCCTGTCTCTATCCTCATAGCTGCATTAGCAGGAGAATTTGAACCCCCACAAAGGAAGAGGGATCAATAGACGCTGTTAGCACATCGGCTCAGTCTACGGCAGTTGTGTATTTGTATTGTGCTGCACTACAGAAATGCCTCATGATTGATAAACGGCTGTCTTGGATTGGAATGATATTTCTGCAGGATTCTTTGTGTTCTGATGTGGTCTGGTGCAGTACAGTCCACTATAACCTTTTAAGCTGTGAACAATCAGAATGTATAACAACTACAAGATGCATAGTTTAAAATTGTGAATACAAAGGCTTTTTGGCCCAGTATGTATTAAGAACATGACTAGTGTGAAGGTTGAGCCGTGATCGACATGTTCAATGGATGACCAAGATGGTAATCAACTGGCCCTGTTTAAAGGGGATGGAGGGTGATAGAAAGGGAAGTTGCCCCATAGTGTGTGTCGGTTTATTATGTGTGTGAAGGAGGTGTTGTAAGAATTGCAGATCTGCTGTGTTAGCAATTCTAACAATGGTCGGCCCTGGTTGGAAGCTGTGCAGATGGTACAGTTGTATTATTTTCAGCGGTTCATGTTTGTTAGTGCGAAGATAATACCAATTTAAAAAAGATAGCAAGTCTTAATATCTTTGCTGTGTTTATATATGTCAACCAGTGTTTTGTAAAATATCTTTCATGTAGTAACTTTCAGGTAATGTTAGACAAACAGCTGTGATTGAACATGCTGCTTCCTGAAGATAGAGATATAATGATGGAAGGGTTCTACAATGTACATTAAAAATGTATTACACAGTAATGTTTCATTTTAGCCTGCTTTATCATGGTCTAAAATATATCTGTGTTTTAGTACACATGCTATGCTTTTATCAATATTTAAAAGGAGATTGCCAGCTTCATCATCAGAGATACTAGCCAGAATTTCAACTGTTTTGAACAGGTAATTTGAACCAAGCATTACAGTTGGTAAGCTGTCTTTTGTGTTCCCCATGCAAAGCCAGAATTTGCTATTCATCCTATGCTAGTTGAAATTCTGACGAGAAAAATAGTTGAAAAACAAACAAATCTCAATTCATTTATGAGTTGGGTAAAGAGAGATTAAGGCTTTGTGTGAGGAATCAAAATGAACCAATTTTTGAGGAAAGACATAATCAACTAGGGACTTTGTTAGCCACTTAGAAGTATTGTGTATGTAAACTTATTTGAGTTTCCCTTGTGGAAATTCTGGGCATGCTTAGGGTTCCAAGAAAGTGTACCATCTGCCTGATTTTGAGATGTTTGTTTTGTTTTTTTCCCCCAGGGATAAATAAGACTTTGTGAAGTTCCAGGAAGTTCTCCATCGCATTGATAGACAATTAAACAAGAAAAAAAAAATGATGCAAAGAACTGATTAACATGCAAGTCTTCAACAGACACTGTCTCAGGCTTTGACTTACAAAGCCATTCTATTGGTATGCAACTCCCTCCCCCCAAACACACTATATAGATTGAAAATGGCAATTCACAGAGGCAGGAGAAATTCAGTCCTGCAAGGAGCCAGCTTTGGGCGATGTGATTGAAGTTCATGGAAATCACAAGGTTATGGGATATATGCTGAACAAAACCCCTCTGCCCAAACATGGGCACACATTTGAGCTACAGAAAGATGCTATACACCAATTTAAAAATATATTATGAGTACCAGCAAAGAAAACCACAGGCACACTTTAGCACTGATCAAACAGCACTATTCAACGCATGCTAAATAATGATTCACTGCTAATTCATTTTGCTGTCAGAATTATGTTAAAAGTATTCTGGTCCAGCACAGTTCAATGGGAAAAAAGAAGTCCCATATGAAAAATAATGTAGCTAAAATATATAATTTATCCTTCATAAAGTTTTTTTTGGAAGGGTGGGTAGCCTTTCTGTGAAGTCATGCTTAGGGTATGTTCCAAATGGTGAATTTTAACAGGACTGGGACAAAAAGCTCTGGCTCTGCATTCAAATACTCAGACATAAAAATAAAAGAAAACAATGTGGCTCTGCCAGCCCGGTCGCATGGTCCTCTTTGGGCTGTGCTATTATGTTCACAGAGAGCCAGGGGTTGATAATGTGATAGCTGCAGTGGCACTTGCATTGTTCGAGAGAGCAACAGCATGCAGCAAGCCAAGCACTCGGATAACAGAAAGCTAAAAGCCAATGCGTCTTCATGTGCCTGCATGTGTCACAGCTTAGTGCCCTATGACTTCCACTGGACATTCACAACAAACACAGAGTGACTTTCTGAACAGTACAAACTAGTGACGCTGCCACAGTTGGCAGACTTTTTTTTTTTTTTTCTGGGCGGCAGACAAGACAAAATCAAGGTTGAGATTTTGCGTGCTAATTGGATTTTTCTGTTTTCTACCCTGCATTTTGTCCACATTTTTCTGCTAAAAACAAAAAGCACCACTTATCTATAGCAATGATAATTGCCATTATTAAATCAATTAAAAGCTTTACTCTAGGAAAATGACATAAAGAGCCAGCCCTGTCCTATATCATGTACAGGCGCACTAACTATGTTCTTACTAGAAATATTTTAAAGTGACTTTATTTGTTGCACCATCATAACCTTACAAATCTTCTCAGCCAATAAGACGCAGTGCTTATTAGCCTACACTAAATGTCCTGCAAGGTAACAAGGCTTCATAATGTTAACTTTCAGTCTTAATGATGCTTAGTTTCAAGAAACTAAATACAGTACAATCGAAAATATACAGTAAATACTTTTCAAAATAAATACAATTATTTACACTAAAACACATTGCTAAGCTGCATGTGGCTTACAAGTACAGGATAATGTATTTTCTACAGCCAGTTGGTCTGCGTGGAGGGGTGAATTATTGAAATCTTGCAGACCGTAGGAGATATAAATGTAGCTCCAGCAGCAAATGGTCAAAACAATTCAAGCCACCAGTACAAGGCTGAATCATAAGTTGAGCTGTCCCACATCACTTTAACCTTTAGTCTAGAACCAAGACTGTTACCTGCTCCGCCACCAGTCATTTCTCTCAGATTATGCCTGAGATAAATCACTCGCCACAGACTGCAGTCAAAGCAGCTTTTCTGTGCAAACAAAGGGTTTTATTGGCAGCCTAAGAGGTTTTGGAGAAGCAGGTGTCAGTTTTTAGTCTCTAATTTATAGGACCTCTTCCCCTCCCAGTTCCTGGACCCGGGCTCATTTTAATTATTGAAACTGCCTCTGCTTTGGTATTTCATCACTCTGATTAAATCTACAATTCCAGGAGCGCATTAGGAAATTAAATCCGGGACATGACTCACTGCTGCAGCCTTGCTTCTCGGAACCTATTGATCCGGGAACATACAGGGGGCAGACAAGATATTCTTAGTATGTCGCTGTCTGCCAGTCTGTCAGTCTAGGAGTGGAAAAGCACAGATGCACAAATCTATGCACCAATAGTCACATAGACATATTCAAGTTAGAAATGTTTAAACTATATAATAAGTCTTTGCAGAAGTCAGATAATAGACTCTTGGTTGGCAGGTTATCCAAGGCTACACTAATTACAATGTGTAGGTGGGTGACATCCTTAATCTCCCTATAGGAATTATAGACGATAATCAGACAGAATTAGTGGAATCTGTGTTATTATTATTTTTATCCAGCTCCTCTACATACACACAAGCACACACACACACACACACACACACACAGATTTAGTTCTGGTCAACAACAAAGAAGCACCAGTAGCAGCAGCAGGTGTTGGTAGAAATCTGTTTTTTGTTCTTGCACTGACTGGAATGTCAGAAGGACAGCCCTCAGTCCCACACCTGACTGCAGTAAATCTTAACACAGTTCTGTTCACTAATAGGGCTCTGACTACTGAAACTCTTTCCCTACCTGATACAATGCATTTAATTAATCAATAACGGTTTCTTTAAGGGCTATCATTGTACCACAGTCTTGCCTGGCAGAGCACATTTATCTGTGTCTCCAACACAAATAATGAAATGGCTGAAATTAATCAGACTTACCACATACACACACACACACACGAGTGTGTCATTGGTCATGTTCCTTAAAATCTAACAGGAGCAGTGAAAAGCAACATGTTTTTATGCTACAGGTCTTGAAACAAAATCATTTGGCCCAGAATCCCAGAAAGCTTTAGGTGAATTGTTTATGCTTGGTTTTCCCAGAGCAAACCCCTCCCCCTCCCCCGCCCTCCAGTTCAAACAGAGAGACTTGATGTGTATCCATTAAACCGAATCAAGCCTTCTGACCTAGTTCAATCAATCCACTGCTTCATAAAATAAGTGCTGATAACTTGCAGGTTCTGTTCACAGAGGCCTGAAAAGAAAATGAAATGGTTCCTATTAACCCAAATATTAAAACTTTCCTATTTATGTTTAAACTAATTGGTTAGTACTCTTATTTTTATTTGATTTTAATGTACAATACATAAAGGAATAGCCAAGAGCCATTTGTGTTTTTGATGGCAAAATGCAAGCTTATTGAGCAAAGATTACAACAGACATTCAATGGTCTAACAGTCAGGCATGACCCAATTCAACCATCTGCTGCATTCAGGGATTTCCTGTGGTTCATGACCCCTTATGTAAATGCATGGTTCTGGTCCATAGGGTGTGCACTAGGCTTCTGTGCAATTCAATGGGAGATAACATTACACTTCCAGTAAAGTATCACTAGTCCTACTTTAAAATAAGTGCTAGAAGTAGATAAAGATGACATTTTCTCCCAAGTTTAGCAAAATACAACACCTTTAGTCAGCTGCAGTAATGAAATGTTGTTCTTCATTATTTCCTAACAGAATAAAATGACTGGGGCTATTTCAAACACTGATTTGCATTCTATTTAAAAGTAATTTCATTTAAAACAGGTGGTGAATGAATTTTATAAACATTGTTTTGTTTCCTCATCCAATGTGACTTTTCGGGGGAACAGTCTTCACGGCATGTCAAATCAGAACTCAAAGCATTCAAACATTCACGAAAAACAGGATACCCGTAAGAAAGCCATAATTAAGTCATCAACAAGCTTCGGTATATAAATACTGTATGTATTTGAAATGAGCTGTAGACTTAATTTTACTGATAGGTTCCAAACATCTGCTGAACAGGCAGATTGACTGAATGTTTGTTGTGAAGCTGCTGCGCCCTGCACACATTCCCTGTTATACTAGGATCCCTGGGTATCTATTTAGTATATTACTCTATAGGCTTCTATAATCTGGTTCATGTTACATGGTCCATTATAACTTACTGTTCTGCATAAACCTATTGATGAATATAAACAATACATTTTTTTCAAACTAATATGTAAATATTTCAAAACCTAAACATTAGGGGTCCCCGAGTGGCTCACCTAGAAAAAGCACAGCCGCGTGGATGTGCAGGGTGAGTCATACAGCGCTGCAAGGAGTCGCCGGTCTTTGCTGGGGATTTGTATTGGCTCTGGCGCTCCCTTGGGTTAGGGAGGCAAAATCGGCAGGGACCGTTTCTCCTCATCGTGCTACAGCGAACCCTGTTGGCCAGGCGCCCAGTGAGCTCAAAGAGCGGCCAACTGCAGGGATGGCCTTTGTCCTCCAGAGGTCAGTAGCTTGCTGACATCCTGCTCTCGAGTTCCTGGGTGAAAATGATAAAGCTGGGATCGGAGGACGCCTACTGAACCTTCAGTGGGATCGGAAGACGTCTACTGAACCTTCAGTAGGATCGGAGGATGTGGGATCGGAGGATGTGGGATCGGAGGACGCTTACTGAACCTTCAGTGGGATCGGAGGACGTGGGATCGGAGGATGCCTACTGAACCTTCAGTGGGATCGGAGGACGTCTACTGAACCTTCAGCTGGATCGGAAGACATCTACTGAACCTTCAGTAGGATCGGAGGATGTGGGATCGGAGGACGCCTACTGAACCTTCAGTGGGATCGGAAAACGTCTACTGAACCTTCAGTGGGATCGGAGGACGCCTACTGAACCTTCAGTGGGATCGGAGGACGTGGGATCGGAGGACGCTTACTGAACCTTCAGTGGGATCGGAGGACGCCTACTGAACCTTCAGTGGGATCGGAAGACGTCTACTGAACCTTCAGTAGGATCGGAGGATGTGGGATCGGAGGATGTGGGATCGGAGGACGCTTACTGAACCTTCAGTGGGATCGGAGGACGTGGGATCGGAGGACGCCTACTGAACCTTCAGTGGGATCGGAGGACGTCTACTGAACCTTCAGCTGGATCGGAAGACATCTACTGAACCTTCAGTGGGATCGGAGGATGTGGGATCGGAGGATGCCTACTGAACCTTCAGTGGGATCGGAAGACGTCTACTGAACCTTCAGTGGGATCGGAGGACGCCTACTGAACCTTCAGTTCTCTTGAGCTGTGTAAGGAATTGCTGCGGTGAGGGGAAAAAATTATTGGACATTCCAAATTTGGAAGAAAATGGTTGGTAAAATAATTGGTCATGCTATATTAAATAAATATATATATATATATATATATATATATAAAAAATATATATATAGTAATTAAAAATATTTATCAATGTGTAGGGCTGTGTCCGAAGGTTCGTTCACTAGCCAGGGATTCGAAGATTCGTCAGACAGGTTCACTCACTGTATTATTACTTTTTTTCCCTGTTAACAGAAACTATTTGACAATGTGTAAATACTATAAATCACATATTAAATGTCACTCGCATGCAAAATTCGATCTTTTGATTTGTACAAAGCATATTAAGTACACAAAAGTTATTAAAATCCACTACCAAATCATATACGTAGCAACTCTATATGGCGTCACTGCCGTGTATGGAGCAGGGTATAGTATCCAAAGCAGTGAGCTTGTACCTCTAGTGACTGTACTGCGTCACTAAAATACTGTAATGTACTGAATACCTAGTGTACAACTAGACAATGTAAGAGAAGTGCTATAGTAGAATATGTTTGAAACATACAAAATATACGCTAACTCTAATAATTTTAATTTCGAAAATTGAGTACCGTCCGCCCCTTCCCGCTCCAGCTTGTGTTATCCAGAGGCAAACCTTTAATTTCTTTACTCACCATCTCGACAGCAAAACGTTGTACAGCATAAGCTGTATAAGTGTCTCTCAACTCCTTTGCAGTTTGGGATTTTTTTGTTAAATGCCCAGACAACCAAAAAAAAAGTTGAATGCAAACTGTGCAAGCGACTCGTATCATGGAGGCACAACCAAAAGCGTAAGTTCTTATTGTTATTAGTATTATTAATATTTTTAGTAGTAGTAAAATGTGACTGATAACCTGCTTGGAAAGGTCACTGTTAAATAAAGCTGTGTCAGCAGCAGTTGGTGCTGGTGCAATGCAAGCTTAATGTATAGATCGCAAGCACATTCAATTACGTGTAAGTAAATGTGTATTTATATTTTTATTTAAATTAGAAAAACATGATTACTGTTCTATATAATGCATTTTTAAACTACATATGAATGATTATACGGATTGCCTGTAAAATAGGATTTTCAATCAAATATAAACAAGTAGCTATGGTGACATCACCAATAAGTTATGCAAATGAGTACCATCGAAGGTTCGAACCTTCCTTCGAAGGTCAAAATGTACCTGTCGTTGCAGCCCTATCAATATGACTGCAAGTTGTCTGATGCAAGAGTTTACCGTAAGGTTTTCAGGTGCTTTTGCTGTAGGGCATTTGAGCTCAGCAGCGTTTTAAAAGGCAGTAATTTCAAAGCACTTAATACTCTCCATGGAATACTACAGCATAGTAAGCATAAGTACACATTTGCTGTTAGACCAGAAGGTTATAGGTTAATATCTTACGTCAGGGAAAACCTGGCCATAATGCATTTTCCAACACACATCTGGGGATGGCGGGCTTATACTTTTCGGAGATAACTCCAGTAAACAACAAAATGACATTCATATAATCACTTTTATGGCAACTCATCTAGACTAACCTGTCTAAGTGCTAGGTATGTCAACCATAACTAAAAAAAATAAACCTAAAAAAACAGTTTGAGAACCAATTAGATTAGATTTTTTTTTTTAAGACATTGAGAACACTTCTTTCCAATGAATATCGCACTACATGAGATCTCTGTACTGTATCTCATAACCGGTGTTTAACTTAATATCAGACTGCAGGTTTTCAAAGCTCTTGTCTCTCTTATGAAATGGGGTAGAGCAGACATATTGTAGTGGGATGTAAGTCGATTGTCACTACTTGCCATCAGTATTATAGGGGTCACTTAATGTGATGCAGTGGGGAACATGCTCGTTGTACAGTAAAAACTGAATATTGTGACTAAAAATGGCCCTATATACATTTTTTCATCAATGGCATTTTTATATAGCGCTTAGTGCCACCTGCTGACTGACTGTTGCTGTTCTTTATTTGACCACTTGAAGCGTACATATTATTTGTTTATTTTTTTTGTACGGATATTTGTTTGTTTCTATTAAATATTGTGACTTGCAGAATGTGAACAAAATGCCTTCGTATTCGAGGGGGAACGAAACGCCTACACATTCAGATTGTTATATCGGAGTTCCCCAAAAATTATTAAATCTACAGGACTAAAAAAAGAACTCACGTGGGCAGGTGTATCAAAATCAGCAGTCCATTTAGCAACAGATAAAAGTTCAGCCCATTAAATGATAACACCCCGATCTGCTGACAGCAAGCAGTGACAACATTTGTGTTTTCTATGTAGTGTGTGGATTTGCGTTTGATAACAAGTTTGGATTTAAAGCAGATTTATTTCTTTTTTTTTTTCTGTTCTAAATACATTCCTGTAACAATCCTGTCTTGGGGTATACGGTGCTAACCTGGACATGCCCCCATACAGAAACTATATTTCATGTGATGTGCGTAAATGATGCTCTCTGGATGTAATGTCATTTGAATTACATGTAACATCCTACCTGGGGACTTTAAATAATGAACCGCTTTGAACTAATTTACAAACCCTGGCAGTAAAAACATTCAGCGCATACATGCAAAGGACACCTTTTAAACAGCACTAGATGTATGTACAGCTGCGGCCAAAAGAACTGAATCCCCCTATAGAATGATCTAATCATAATGAAACATGCTGAATAATGTTACATGAACACACTGAATTACACACTGCTTTGCAGTTTTCCATGTACTTAATGAAAAACTGACAATTTTAAAATGTGACATTTTGAAATCTAACATGAAATAATATGGTTTCCAGTAGACTTTTGCGATATAATTTTGAATTTTATTTGATGATGTGGTTTTTTTAAAATTATTATTAAGTCTCAATCCTAAAATTCTAGGTGATGTAAAATGTTTGGCCATAGCTGTAGGATCCATAGGGTCAGTTATTACAAATATTACAAAACAAGTAAGAAGAATATCAAATGGTTCATTGAAGCATTAACCTGTGCCTAGTGTTTCAACAAGTATAGGAAAAAAGTGCTACACAAACATAATATTAATTCATTAAAAACAAAACAAACAAAAAAACATTACACACTGGTATAATTAAAAGTAGTGATCGTTAACCTCAATCAAGCTCAGGATAACAAGTTAGTTCATCAATTAGCTAGAAGTTAATGCCTAACCTGAAAATGATTTGTCTGTGTAATAAATATTTTTTAAACTTTAGGTATAGCATGGTAGATTAAATATTGACTGATGCTATTTAAAAATAAGCTTTGGACCACAAATGTTAATGTAACCCTTAGGCTGATAGCCTTGTTCTACCTCAGCTTTTCATATTAATTATTAGAGCACCAGTACAAGGATGAATTCAATAACCCTTTAACACGCATTGATTATGAAGAGGCATCTGGTGTCTCCATAGTAAGGATGGCCTGAGGGTTATCAGCAGAAGTGCAGAGTTTGAAGTTCTCTTCAAAATTATTTTTGTGAATGACTTTAAAAACTCTGTGATAGTTAATCTTACCAGCAACGTAATACGTTTTGCGGTAAAAATGCTTAAGTTATAGTAGCAACAAAGTGCCCAGTAACCTGTCATGTTGTGTGCAATGTTCTGCCTCATATCATAGACCCTACATCTGATGTTTACAATGCATTAGGTTCTAATAAAACAGGAAAGTAGACAAATTGAACAGTAACCACATTGCTATTAGTCAGAATTCAAATATTGCACAATTTTCCCCCTAATGGAGATGTTGGTATCTATTCAATTGCTCTATAAAGTTGTCATGAATACATATGTTGTTTTAAATCATGAAAATAATTTGTGAATCACAAGATTTATAAAAGATTCTAGGAGTCTGATTTCCTTTTTTTAACATTTCATATTTACAAGGTGGTGTTTTTTTTTTTTTTTTTTTTTAAAAGCACGGACATACTTCAGATCAATCAAATACAGATCATCTTGTTGATCCAAGCATTTTAAAATCATGAGAATGAAAAGGTTGTGGCACTTTTTCTAAAACACAAGGACACCACTCAAAATGTTCCTTGTAAAAGCTTGCTGACTTTGATATGGAAAAGCATTCCTTTTGAAAATACGTCAGGAGTGGGGGCTCAGTGGCATTCTGTGCTGGGGGCTTTTTCTTTTCATTTCATTGGCACTGCTGTAGAAGAACAGCCTTTTTAAATCTCCTCCAGTCGAACATGTCCATTTAACTTCATCCTCATCCATTAACACCCTTGTACTATATCATGCTTTGATATGAATTCCTAAACCCATTCATGTATTGGACAGGCACATAAGCACTTAATGTGACCCAGCAAACAGAACAAAGAAGTGCACAATTGCACACCACTTTACCAAGCACAGCACACTAAACATAAAACACAATACCCACTTATAATTAACATGTTACAACTACAGTGTACTGTCAGTTTATCTTCTATAGTGCACATACATCTCTGTTGTGTTGTTCTCTCAGGGTGAAATACAGCTGCCTATTGTTGTGTAGAGTTGCAGTGGACCTATATTGCTTTTAAATATTAGTGAAACATCGTGTGTATATAAAGTAAAATGTTAATCCTGTAGTGGATCCTCTAGGCATTGAGTAAGGCATATTTAAGTACTAGTTTGGGCCATGGGATGAACAAGGTAGTTGTTATGGTAATTACAGGGATGCTGAAAAGTGCAAGTTAAGTACAGGTGCCATGTCAGTAAATGATACTGTAAACGCGCATAATTTACTTGATGCGATGAGGAGATAAAACAAAGAAGAAACTGATCGAACAGAGAGCTAATGTCTCAATAACATAGTTTGTTCTCGTATTTGATGTATTGATCTTTCCATCCTGGTTTATAAACGCGATGTCAGTGTAAGTGTATGCAATACAATTAAGGCTTGTGAACGACGAAGCTGTCAATCGCATCATGATCCGCCCAGCTGTCCTTAGTTTTCCACGATGCTTTTGTCTTGTCTTGTTAAACGAGAAAATCTAACCATTTCTGGATGCGTTTATACAATGACAAAGAATACATTAATGTGCAGAAAGAAAATAGACGCATGAGAAAAGCATGTATAATTTCAGTGTCCCACAAATGAATAGATATCCATCACTAAAAATAGCTCAGTAAAAGTAGCTGAGTGCGCCACTAACAGTAATGCAACTGTACTGGATTATTACACTGTGTGCGTCTTTGCTCCTCCGCTGCTCAAATGCCTTCAGTGACAAACCTTTACATTGTTATAGGGCCTGTATTCAATTTATTCGACTCCTCAATACATTAAATGCCCCCCACCCCCCTCTTTTTTTTTGTTACATTGACACTTGCAATGTATATCGGCCCTTTCTGTTCCGTTTACATTGAATATACTGTTGTGCACTGAGTTAAATGAGGCATTAAAAAAGCAAGTTGACATGACAAAATGTAATAAAAAGTAACGCATTTTATTATTTATTTTAACGAGGGTATGCTACTGGTACCAAGTAGTACAATTTAAACTTTAGCAAATATGTATTGACCCAAAGCGCCGCGTAATTTAGTAGTAAACCATATCAATACTCGCAGCAGAATTAAGATGTACGGTAATACTATCAGTAGGTTCTTTCAGAAACTGACTGATGAAACACCAAAATAAATAATAAATGTCCTTAACTTGCATAGGCTATGGCCGGATAATAAAAGTATCGTCTTACCTTTCTGTATTTTAGGAAAAAACAAAACAAATCCAGGTTTATCTATAAGTCCCCTCCTGATGTGTTTCACATTGCCAGCAAGACGCTTTACTGTAACAAACAATCGTGATGTCACTCAGTAACAATAAAACCAGAGAGCGCAGGGAGGCAGGCAGCGGCTCCGGACTCCCCCACTGGGATCCAATTACAACAGACAAATGAGAGGCTAAATGAAAACAATGCACTCTGGGTAAGACCATCTGTCAAGGTGCAAGCCGCAACCCCCTTCTCTTGCCCCGAATCTTGGGGCAATGTTACTCGGGATTGACCCTTTACTTGTCAGCGGCACAGTGTTATAATGTCCAACCCTTTGTTCTGGTTTGAAACCGATTCGGCTGTTCGCTCCATTTATTTAACTCACATTCAGCATATCATATCAGCAGTTTCAAATTACGACAAAGTTGACAAGTATTGTTAAATATAGTTTTACTACTAACCGTCTGCCCTTCTCCTAAATGTATTATTATTATTATTATTATTATTATTATTATTATTATTATTATTATTATATAATAATAATAATAATAATAATAATAATAATAATAATAAAAACATTTTTGGAGGGGGGATTTTGCAGTTGAGGTTTTCTGTTTTCTAACAGTCACTGCAAACATGGATCTGAATTATTTAAACATAAATTACACAGAAACGAAATGAAGCTACGGGCGTGGAGCAGTCGCTAATGAAATTGAAGGGGAAGGAATGGGACAGAGGGCAACATTGTTCTGTGGTGACAGTAATAATAGGGTCATGTTCATAATACCACATGGCAAGAACCAACATACAGTATCAAGAGAATATTTGTGGGGAAATAATCTTCATTGAAATGGGTTGTACTGTCCTGGTGTGAGCAAGACTGACACGCTGGACATTGACTTTTATACCGGCGACCACAGAAGATTACGTTATTGTCTTATTGTTACTGCTACCTCATTGAGCATAGCCAGAGACTATCGGAGCGTAGGTTTAAAAGGCCACTTGTTCTTTTAATAAACATTGCACCTGTGATGACGCTGCGAGCCTCAGCTGAGATTTGAAATCAGCCAGGACAGGCTGGCTTCCAGACCTCGGCCCTAACTGCTGACCCTCACTGCAAATAGAACCAGAAAATATGTGGAAGTAACGTAGCTATCCCCCTGCCAAAGGATAAAAATAATATATTATATTTTAAAACGTGACAAGCTTTTCCTCCATGTGATTTACACTCACAGTGTGTGGAATAGCTTTGTGTGCCGGTAACAAATGTGCAAAGCGAACAATGTGGCATGAACTTCAGATGACCATTTCTTAAGATAGGCCATTTATTAGCCCAGCCAATCACAAGCCAAAACTCATGAATAAGAATCAGATGCTCTGAAGAACACCTGCTATTAAATGAATGTCACTGCTGTGTGCCATCCCAGTTGGATAACCGGTTCACTAGAATATGTTGGTCTCTTACAATTATATAGGAACTGATGAATAAATGCAGAGTGACTGGGGGGTTATTTAGGATTATAAACCTAAATAATCCTATGTACTCAAGCCCTGAGCTAATAGGCAGACTTGATCCAGCCTCACGATTGCCACCATCTGTGACCTACTAAGATTGACCCACCGTGCACCCCCCCCCTGACTTGTGGGTTTGGCTTAAATGAGAGCTGACCAACGTTTTCAAATCCATTTTCTTACCTCTTACTAGTGCCAGTAATACTATCACTGATTCTTCTGTTCCAGATATTTAGGCACGTTTGTTTGTATTTTATATAGCTCAGTTTGGAACATGCAGTTCTTTTAAAGCAGGCTCCGTAGGTAAAGCGCTGTTTCCGCTTGTTGGTACTTAATCACTGCAAGCATTGTAAATCAAATTCTCTCCAGTGATACATCTGCATTCAGTGTCACCCACAGCACAATGGTGCACCAGGGGGCGCTGTTTTTACAATACTTAAGTCCTGAACTTACATAAAAGGAACCAAAAGATTTTTAGCACAATAAAAAAGGATGGAGGGATTAACAACATTAATAAAGCAATTAAAATGAATTACATTCATTTAAAGCATTGTTTGCACTGCCAGCTCTATGTGAGGATTGGTAGTCTGCCTCCAGATTTGAAGTATATTTTTATTTTGATGCAACCAGGAAGAAAATAATAAGGACACACTGAGATAGGGAACATCTATAAGGGATACTGTTACACTTTTACATTCCCATTAAAAAAAAAAAAAAGCTAGTCAGGCTTCCCATTAAAAGTCCCAGTATACAGAAAGGATAATATACCATACAGTGTTAAAACTAATGCTAAAGTCTCTTCCAAAATAAGCTTGGTTTATTCCAAAAAAAGCTTGATTTACTATTAAACTAGTTAAAGCTTATTTTGTATTCAAGTGTAATCTATAGTCAAATAAAACGTCTGTTATAAACCAAAGAAGAAACGACTGCTTGTTACAAGACTTTATTTCCATTAAAAAAAAAAAAAAAAAAAAAGTCCTAATAGGTTTTGAGCGTGTTTATAGAAGCAACAATATCTTCAGAGACAAGCACACAGTCGCTGGCTGTTCGTGTGTCTTTGAGACCGTTCACATTATATATATATATATATATATATATATATATATATATATATATATTATATCTATTCTCGTATAAGAAATGTTGTACTAGGTTATTAATCACTGGGCCAACAAATTCACATTTGTAGAAAGGACCTCTGCTCTAAGAATCATTTTGTTAATGTGATAATATATTTTTAAAACCCACCAATTAAAATAAACTATTCCCAAAGTAAGGACTGTCTCATGAAAATTAGCAAGTGTTGAGCTCATGAATCATAAATTATACTTCTAAGTACAATTGCACTTTGTTCTGTTTATGTAATTATCCATATATGTCTTCATAATAAACACACACATCTACACATTTGTTATGTATAACTATTCATGCACAGTTTTAAGGTAAATGGAAAAGTGGTTACAAAGCTGCATACCTGGCTGTGTTTGAAAAATATTTGATAGATGACTCAACCTCATAGAGAGGTGGAATATACTATATATACTATAGTATAATTTTGTATTGCCCACATAATGCAAAACCAGTTTATCTGGGATGGAATAGGGCTGTTTTCAACATTTTAACTAGTTATTTATGTTGACAGAGTAACTTGGCAACTTAGAGTTATTTGAAATTTGTTGTCTAACAATGTCAGAGCAGTCTGTCAAGCTTTGAATATGTTTGTATCTAGGATATCACAACTCTGTTCTTACTTTTCTGTCTGAGATTATGCTTGCACCCAGTTTCCCAGCCGATGGGGACTGGAAGTAGATAGACAGTTATTCATCAAGAGTGCCTATGAACTGGCTGGACTAGTAACACACCCTGTCCTCTTGTCTAATCACCAGGCCGCAATACATTCCACAGTCACAGAGTCTCATGGGGGGTGGGGGGGGGGGGGGGGGGGGGTGTCACCTGCTGCTATCTGTGGTACAAAAGACACTAAGCAAACAGCATTCTCAATGGAAGTGGATGGCATCATGCTTATCATTGAACAGGAGGCACACAACTGAGGCACCTGTCCTTTCAGCTTCAAATGCTACCTTAAATGGGCATAGGTCTTATCAGAGACCAGCCTATAACAAAAGAGGAAGAAAAAGTGAACACTTCAACCTGAACTATTTGTTCTGCATTTCAGAGTCAAGTTCACACCAGAACATATTAGTCATTACCATCAATGCTGGCAAATGTATCCACAAACATGCAAATTAGGCAAGTTTTCAGTGGTTTGTTTGAAAATAAAGGCGTCATACTCCATGTTGATAAAGTATCCATTGCATTCTTTTCCATGTTTGCATCCATTGAGGGGTGCTTTTGATTTCGCCTGGCTAGAACAGCTGTTGTTTTTTAACATGAACTTTGAGGAAGGAATGGAGAAGCCAAGTCTTTACATCAAAAGGATTGGGTTGGATAGCATGATCAAAAGAGGCAAAATCCGTGCAGGCTTGACTGTGTAAAACTAAAACTGTGGGGAAAGGAGGAGCTTTTGGTGTGTGTGTGTGTGTGTGTGTGTGTGTGTGTGTGTGTGTGTGTGTGAGAGAGAGAGATAGAACATGTTTGCATGTAATGATTTATGTTTCTGTAGAGGGTATAAGAGAATTTAAGGTTGATTTTTAACATAATTCATATAATTGCTTGCTTTTGTCAGTAATGCTGACCTTTTATTTTGCTTCATTTGTTTATGTATTTACACATTTTAATGCATAGCCTATTTAATTGAATGTAAATACCATATGCACTAACAAACATGGCTGATTTACAATAAAATTCTATGTTATCTTAAAGGATATAACATCTGAACACATGAACATGTATCATGTTAAATAAGAGTGATTGCAAAACTCAAATGATGTGAACTGTAAAGTATTAAGTGTTACAGTGTTTCTTTTGTTTTATACCACGTCCTTACAGCTAATGATGACTTCAGATGGACAGAAAGCTGTATAAGTTTATTTTGTCTGCAAAACTGTGTAAAACTAAACATGACTGTGAGACACTGCAGCTTAAACTACATCAGAGATGTTGTGGAATGCATATTAGTAAGTTGATTTATACACACTTTGATTTTGTCTTGATCCTCTCTATCTTTTTTTTTTTTTTTTTTTTTTTTTTTTTTTACTTTTAGAATCTGTGACGAGGATATCCTTTGCAAAGTCTAGCACTGTACTGGCATTGGCAGGCACTGCGGTCTTTATCTGTTTCAAGGTATGCTAGAGGATACCACAGGCTTTTACAATGGTGAGCGATAAACATCACTGTGTCCTTGTTAATGAACAGCACCACCACACACCATCTAATTTTCAGCTAGGAAGCTTACTTAAAAAAACTTGCATTTAAGGTAGGTAACTATTATTGAGCAGAACGTAAGGGGACCTTTGTATGATTTTTTTTTCTTCTCTTTTTGGTGGACCACCTATCTTAAGGAAATAAAGAAAAGCAGATTGCACTTTTGATTTTTACACAAAGGAGACTATTTTCACATGAGCAAAATATATGCTTCCCTGTGTGTATGTTTATCTCCACCAGTACTAGGTTAGAAATCAGCCTGCATCCAGTGTTTGCTTACTGTGTGTATTAATTTACACCTCTCAGATGAAATCCTCTGCAACTGTCACCTTCCCACAAATATTCTTTTTAAGCTCTTTTAAGATGTGTGATGCAGTGGTTGTTGATTTCTTGTTTCAAAGGCAGTCTGGGGTAGAGATGGTGGGAATAGCATATCTTCGCTTCTAACCATTATACAGCTATTAAGTCCATAGTGGCATTTTTTTAAAAAGTGCATTCCTTTTTACTAATCTAATTTGTTTTCTGTACAATTTAATATAGTCCCACGTGTGTGTACATTCTTCACGCAGTATGAAAGGATATTCCTGTGTTCTCTTGAAATTACAGAAAACTCAATTTAATACAATTGTGGTGATCAATCTGAAAAAAAAAAAAAAAAAAAAAAAAAAAAAACGAACCTGGTACAACACAGATGTAAGATTTTTGCAATGTTTTGAAACGATTTTCCTGATTTAGTATCTAATACAGAATGCTAGGCAAGGACTGGGGCCACATCTCTGTTATGATAGTGGATTTTATTAATGTACTAGTTTATTAGAACAATGTGGCCATGCCAGGCTGTTGTCTTTCAGTTCTACTGGAGACATCCTAAATTGTGATGACAAAGGTCAGGGGTCTACATAGGTCAGGTGTTGTAGACCATCGATCCCCTGGATGGGAGATCCAGCTGCAAGAAGGTAGGGGAGAAGAAGAATGAAATCTCAAGACAGATATAAAGTGGAAATCCCTACATTATTTAATGTCAATCCCATCAGTCACATCATGTTGGCTCTTGGGCTCCGGTGGGTTATGAAGGCAAAATCAACAGGGGCACCTCACTGTGCTACAATGGCCCCTGCTTTATTATATTTGTTTTGCTACCCTGAGCTATAATAGCTTACATATGACATTCATACCACCTTGCTGTTTCTGCAGGTAGCATGTTTACTTTAGAGTGACCAATCATGGTCCTTGAGGGCCCTTCCACTCCTGGTATCTCATTTTACCTGTTAAACCTGGAGTGGAGTGGCCCTCCACAGCTGTGATTGGCCACCCTTATTTTAGAGGAACACAGTGGCCTGAAAGCTTCAAGACGGGAGGAAGCGTGTGTTCCTTTGGCTAAAATTACCTTAAGTAATGTAAACAAACTGGCAAGCCAGTGGATTCTGGGGAAGCACAGGGCACAGAAGTGAATATTTAATTGTATTTTTATTAAAAAAGTATTTAGTTAATTCAAACCAGTTCATATTAGCGTATGTGAAATGCTTTATAAATGCTTTAAGATCGCACTATTTGATCTCAGATGATTACATTCACCGTGAGGTAACACATTTGAATGCAGGATCTCTGGATTCCATAGTGTATAATATTAGTTTCTGTAACCTATAATTTTATATCTTATGTCCAGCAATTGTTTTTCAGAAAGGGTGGAGCATCATTATGGTGACATTCCAGCTAATATGCAGGCATTGTTGTTGCACACTTAAGAATGACCACCTTAAGAAAAAAAGGAGATTTAAAGACATTTCTATTCCTTTTGATTTTAAGTACACATTTAGGGCAAAAAAATAGCTTTTTGTACCCTAAGCCAAGCAGGTGGAAGCCCAGCGAGAGGAGCTGTCGTCGCTGTTAAATCCAATTGCCCAAACCTTTTAACAAGGACATGTCTACTTTACATGGGGAGCTGTGGACCCTGCAGTCAGTAATAGATTAACATGGAAGAACACTCCCCTCCACAGACTAGTAATAACCCTTGCAGCTGCACAGCTGCTAAAGTGTCCTGCTGGCACCTAATAACACAGCCCCGACCCCTCCCCCGGATGGAATTCAAACCATGGTTCATTCATGTGAAAATGTGGCTGCTTTCAAAGGGAGGGGGATTGTGTATTACTGTAATCTGGGATCTTAAGTATCCACAGGAGGCTTGATGGACAAAATATTGTAATACTGAGACTTATGTTGCACAATGAGCGACAAATAAAATAAAAAAAAAGTGCCTATAAAAAGCCTGCTGTATAATGAACTGATTTCGGACGCACCTTTTTTTTTTTTTTAAATACATGGATAGTTACTGTAGTACATGCAATGCTCTTTGAAATAACTGCATCATTGACTTCTACAGACATTTGTCAAAGAATTGTAGTGATTCTTTTAGCATTACTACACATTCTAACATTGAGTCCTTTATAGTTGTGGATGGCCTAATAAAATAAAGCACAAAAGGATTGGAAACAAAAAACAAAATTATAACTGTTTCTATCCTGAAATCCTCTATATAACTTGCAACTACTGTATCCTCAATTATGCTGAAGATTCAAGTGATGCAATTTGGCATGTAACCAGCATTATTTGGGGATGCAAATACTGCACTGATATCTTGATTGCCCAGATTCACTATTGTCCAGAACCAAATTCGCATGCACCAAAAAATCCCAGAAAGAAATCTTGCCTGCAGTTCTTAAAGAAAGTACTAATCTCTGATTCCAAGAGGCATGATTTTTTGTACATGTAAATAAGAAGTTTGTGACCCCTGTGAAGACACAGTAATCCCTTCAGCTGACAGATTTAGTTCAACTCAACAGTGCAGGATCTCCCATTGTAAAGTACTTGAGAACAGTTGACCTTCCCCAAGGAAATCTTCCATAAAAGCTTCCTGCAAAAATACAGTGTAGATAGAGAAATGTAGAAACTTTTAAAAAGCATTCCATTTTGCAGTAAAACACAAGCATCTGTGTCTCTCAGCACCTTGAACAGAAAAACAGACAATGTCAATCACTATCGGAGCTATTCGTAAGACGAAAAAGTCAAGAACCTTGACCTGTTTCAGATGTATGCACATACAACACACGTATACACGTGTATTTTTGACTTATAGGTAGATAATTAATGTTTCTCTAGATATATGTAAAAACTGAATGTGAACTATGGACAGCAGTTGTATGATGTGAACCAGCACATTAGTTTATATTGAATTAAATTAAGTAACACACTGTATATTAATGTTCCACATTTTTTCATACAGAACCCTTTGTCCAAAATGAATTCATCAACAGACACAAAACTGCCACTATGAGTGTGTGCTTCAAACCTTGCGTGCTGACACGGACATTGTGTCATCCAGCACTTATGGAAATGTGCTCATTATTGTGGAGTGTGCGCATGATCCTCGAGGCCCCCATCGGGAGTTGGTAAGATCCTGTAACATTCTCCTAGCTTCCCAGTGCACAATCACAGACAGATGTCCGAATATCAATGTCCAGGGGTAGCATTTCAGCCCTGGGGTGGGACTATCAATCATGGCTGTTCTAATTACTCTTCAGGTGTCGAATGTTGAATAATAAAGGAAAGCATGAAAAGTGGCACTTAAAGAAATTACGACCACCTGCTATCATTTTGTAGGACAAGGCCCCACCAAAAGCTGGCAGGACAGCACAGATTCCACTCGACAAGTCTGCAAGGTGTTAAAACTGTTGTGGGGTATCAAGTTCTTCAATGGTTACCACATCAAATTTCTTCCGGGAGGCGGGATAGAAAACCACAACAAAGCCTCCAGAATAGTACTTGAGTTTGGATACAGCAGAAGCAGCTGCCAAATGAACACACCCCGTCAGCCCTCTCTGTGAAAATCGGATCCGCTGTCTTGCCTTTCATGAAGATGCTGTTTCGCATTATTTATTTTTTTATTTTTTTATTTTTTTATTTTACAGAATTCACGTGTGGCAATGTTGGCCGCCCCTGTGTGTATTTCAGTGTTATATGTTACGTGTTGTGTGTTAATGTTGGTGTATAGTCATGGGTACAAGGGATATAAACGGGTCTGTGTAACACAAGTGTTTAAAATGTATATTTGTAATTAGGCACGAGGATTGCAGACTAAGACGTGTTTGTATGCGATCCATTCCACATTTTTATAGATAATTGAGTCCCTCAAATTGAATTTTTCTTGTTTTTTTATTTATTTTGAAGCTGATGACAACTGACAATTTGAGAAACACATTTTTGTTAAAACATTTTTAGTATTACACATACCTACAAATATTTGATACCAAAAAATCTGTTGAGAGTTAATCTGAGATGCTTATTCCTGCATTCTGATTTAAAAGACCATTAACTGTAACCTTACCCCTAACACAAACCCTGTCTAAGTACTTTACAGCCACAATATGGTATAGAGTTATTCTTGCATTTCAATACCAGAAGTAATCAATCCCCTGCAGTGCTGTTGTTTAGTTACTGCTGTTGTATTTATGCAGGCACCTATACCTATTCAAATCAGTGAATGTGGGTTTGGAGCAAAATAGTTTGCCTGCATTTCTGAGGGGAAATCTGCTTTCTTGGGAGAAAATGGGTATTTTTTTTTTTTTTTTTTTTATAATTGGTACATCACAAAATAATAACAATAATAATAAAAAAATGAATTACAGCAGAAAACATTACGACACCATCCCATAACCAGCTTCTCGGACTGAAGCCAGCTGTATTCATCTGGGTCCACCTTTTAATATAATGCTGTATAGCAACAAGCTTGCACAAAGAATAGACAGGATATTGGTGGTAAAACACAAAAGTACAAAAGATTCTGAAGCCTGAAGCAAAGTCTTTGAAGTATTCTTCCATCTCCCAGCTTTCTGTCCTAGTCAGCAGCATAGTGCTTACCATTGGAGAAACATATGTGTGCCTGTACTGTTTCTCTATCCCTACACTGCAGTGTTATTACAGGAAACTAATGTTGGATTATATAAATTTGAATTCAGGGTCAGTGCTGTGTAGCAAAAAGCATGTAAGTTACATTCATTGCACGCCACAGAGGCACATTCAAAGTCATCAGTAACATAAGCTGATCATTATGACCTATACAGACTGTATACCCATTTATAAATGTAACTTTGACAGGCAGACAAGACAGCTGCATTCATATGCTCCCAGATTCTATTGCTTTCTACAGATTCTGCCCCCATAACTTGTACTAAATAAAGCAAGTTTCATCACAAATCGGACAAGCAGTTTTATACATGGAAAACATTTAAATGACAAAGAAATAGTTGGATGGACAATCAGTTTATATATACCCTGAGATTCTGATATAATTCTACATAATTATTTTAGCATTGCTACATTTAACTATATGTGGTTTAGAGTTGGGTGTTTATAGCCCAGTTTTAATAGGGTGCATTACAAAAGTAGTCAGAGTTTATAAAGAGAGAAAATTACAGATTAAACTATGGTTAGTGGTTTATAACAAGCTGCACTGTTAGCAAGGCTTGTTTTTTTGAGAAGGCTACAGTTAGAGAATAAAATATTGTTGAAAGGGATTTGGGACTAAAGCCTATTGCTGGTGCAAAGAGAGGCATGTTTTTAACCTCATCTGTTTTTTTTTTTTTAGTTTTCTGAAGTGTTAGTATATACCATAAGGTTTAGAAATTGTAACAGTAAGGTTTCGTGTGAGCAGCTGTGAATTGCAGGTGTAGTCATGATACCCTCTAGTGTGCATTTCTATGCATTGCACAGTGGATTGTGGGTAATTTTCTCTGCCAATGGGGGCAGGAAGTCTCAATTAGTCGTAGTAAATTCAATTACAGAGTGAAGTGGCTGCCAGACCTTAATTACGTTTTGTGTGCTAGTTTTAGGCTAAGATAAGCACCCAGGCTGGTGCTTCAAATACAAAATGAAAACTAGGTGAAACACAGCCGGCCACCCAATATGACGTCACAGTCCTGTCTTGGTGGCCTGTCCCAGATGCGTTACCTTATTTAACATCCCTGGGCTGATATGTAGGGGCCACTTGTTGATGACATACTCATTCCGATTGGGTTTGATTTTCAATTGTAGTGCTCCAAATAGCTGCTCACCTCGTGGTGCTTGTAATCACATGCTAGAAAACATGTTGTATAAAGAGGACACCTGAGTAGACAACTGTAAACATGGCCTGAACGTGAATTAAACAAGTTTGTGAACAATCTAATTCTATTTATATATATTTATATATAATATATAATTATATAATATATATCTGATTATATATATGATATATAGACTTAATCGACACCTGATATATTATTCTGAATTAGCTGTGACCTATATCTAACTCAAGCTGAAGCCTTTGTATACCAGAAAGAAAGCATTGTTCTTATATCCTTTGAAATCAGTTACTTTGATTGTAGTTGTCTTTGTCAGGAGAGAATGGAACTAGGTTATTACAATAACAAAGGAGGAGACAGGCGATTGGATGCAGAGCACAGTAATCCCCTCTTAAGAGTTGGGTTGTGTGCTCAGCTACCTGGTACAAAAGATTCTGAAGCTTGAAGCAAAGTCTTTCAAGTGTCCTTTTCAATTCAAGTGCTTTCTGTTCAAATTTCCATTCATTCTGCTTAGAACTAAAGGTGCTCTTAATCTCTTATGTGAACAGAAATACACTGCAGTATTAACAGTGTGATTAATTACATTTGGGATTCATTAGGGCTTTTAAATAATTTCCAGCTGCAGTACAAGTCATTTTTACACTGCACTATTATTACAGGTTCTGTGAAGAATTCTCTGACCCACACATACTCTTAGGGGGCCCTCTGGTGTTAATCAAGCAACATGACATATTTCAGCCTTGTTAATTTAAGACTATAAATTCCAAACTCTAACCTCCAAAGTGTGATAATTTTGTCATTTTATCTGCATTGTGAAAAGCCATCCATGCAAAAATCTGGTCAATCAAATTTCCTCTGGTACTTACAGTGTTTATAGGTCAACAAAGATACGGAATGTGTATTTTATATAACCCTGCAGCAGAGCAGAGGAAGCCCTGAATGTAAATAGAAGGGGGCAGGGCAAAGACCTGCAAGAAAATAAATATACTGTTTATTGGTGATGGCAAAATGTATTGGTTATTTTAAACGGGTGATTTCATGTATTGTATGATTTGAATTGATATTGCGTTATTTAAAAATACGATGTGTTCTTTGTTATTTTTTGTTTTGGATATGGTCTGGCAGATGCGATGGTAGCAACTAGTATCTGCCAGATATCTCGTGAGAATGTGAATGATGCCATTTTAATTAATTGTTGTTTAGTGTTTGTAACCCTGCAGTTATCCCTGTGCTTGGTGAAAGAGAGGAGAACCCAAACCCAAACCTAAACCTATACCCATTGCTACGAGTGGTCGAAGATCCAGCACTGTATTTGTTAATTTTTGTATTTGTGACTTTGACGTTTGTTTTTGTTTGAATATTCATTTTGATCTGTGAGCGTTGTTTTTGTAAAACTATTTAATTTTTTGTTGTTTAAAAATAAACGGCGCCTTTTGCACCGCACCTTGCCTCAGTGTTCATGCATGTGGCCTGATGTCACTCAGCCATCTGTGTTACAAAACCATACAACACTGACTAGAGGGCAGTACTGTACTTTCTTTACTTTGATGCTTCACATCATGTTACCTTCTTTTGACCAGTTCATCATAATAAAGGCTGTGAAGCGTGGAACTCCCATAATCACATGTTGCAGCTGCACACTTCCTCGAGCCAGGGAGAGTGTGACCCAAATTCATAAAATGATCATAGTAAGTACAAAAATCTAATCATGGTAAACTAGAAAACTGATGTCTTTCTCTTTTTATAAGGTATAATTACCCGGCTTCACAATTTGCAGGCTGTATGCAAGTGGGAAGTAAGGGTTGTTTTATTTTGAACCTATTAGTTAAAAAGAAAACATTAATAATAATAATAATAATAAATAATAATAATAATAATAATAATAATAATAATAATAATAATAATAATAATAATAATAATAATGAATTAGCCACCAGAGGGAGACTGGGCGTCTAAAAGCAAACATATGTGATAGGATAGGTAGAATTCTTTTTGTGAGGTTTTCATTACATGAAATTCAATTTCAATTAACTGCAAAGTACAAAATGAGATCACTCTGGCAGTAAAGCTGGGAATATGAGGGTGACCTGCAGGGCTGACCAGCAGCACATTATGTGGTAAAGTACTGGGAAGGAGCAGTTGAAACATTTAAAATCTGTGGTGTTGTATTTGAAAAAACTTCATATACCTTCATACTAAATTAATTTATAAAATGAAGGCTACCGCTGATAATGTGATGCCAAAAGGTAAGGCAAGCGGTTTTGTACATCACTTCTGTAACCGGTGAGATGAACTGATCCTGAAACTGATTTTCCAAAGAAGTAATAATAATAATAATAATAATAATAATAATAATAATAATAATAATAATAATGATGATGGTGCCAGGCAGTGTTAAAACTCTTTCCACTTTCAGTAAACCTGCCTCACTGTAGAGTTTTGAATGATCTATGTAAGGTTGCCCCAGGCAGATTGCTCTCACTGTCACAATCCATTAGAAAATCATTGGTGTCAGGAAAAGGAGGTCTGCCTAGTACTATCTCACTGCTACCAGGGGATGAGAAAATAATAGCAGCTTCATTAAAACTGCAGGATAGGAACTGTTCTCATAGTAGCACAGCGGAGTGCGAATCCTTGACAGGCTTTATTAATATATACAGTGTATAAAATATATAGAAAATATATTTATATAATTATATATATAATATATATATATATATATATATATATATCCCTCAACGTGGATATGCAAAGTACTGTACGAGTATCATCAGTTACCAAAGCAGAACCTCATTGCGGGTGGATTACATGTTTAACCTGGTTGTTCTGCATTACTTGTAAATGGATGCAATACTTTTTTTATATCTAAATACAGGGCTATTTAGTGAGAAGGTGGTCCGAGTGAGAGGAAAATGGGAAATAAATGACTCCTTTCTTTCTGCATTCCTATTAAAATGTGTAACAGCTAGTGGTACCATTAAAAGCAGACTCAATGCGAGGTAGGCTTTGTGTAAACGTAAATGCTGTAGCAAATGCAGTGTTTTCATGGTGGGTAGTTAATGTGTTCTACTAGCTTGCTGTCTCTTGAGGATGGAGATACATGAAGAGCAGCCAGGATTACTCAGCTGGACAAGTCTATTAAAACAGACACCTGCCTTGCAACTCTGTAGAGAGAGACCCATCATGGACTGGCTTCCCAGGACATTCCTGGCAAATTAATTATTGAAAATGCTGGTTCGTTAGCGGGGGTTGAGTAAAATTCCCCATCCCCTTTTCCCTTTTCATTGATGAGGTAATTATAAGATCAAACTACAATGATTAATATTACTATTAACCCCTATATTTTAAATTAATATTTATTTATTTGTCAAAACTGGAAAAAAAAAAAATAAAAAAAAAATAAATACAGTGATTTATTTCGGTAATGTATCTGACTTGCACATTAAAAAAAAAAAACACACATTGAAAACAGTAAATTAGTGAAAGGCCCTTATATATTATTATAGCATATATATATATATATATATATATATATATATATATATATATATATATATATATATATATATATATATATATATATATATAGATAGAGAGAGAGAGAGAGAGAGAGAGAGAGAGAGAGAGAGAGAGAGAGAGAGAGAGACTTTTGACTTTTAAGATCCTTTATTTAAATATTCCAAATAAAATCCATTAAAATTCAAATAAAGGTAAAACACAACAAAAGTTAAGATTCCTACTGCCTGAGCAAAATTTAAAAAATCCTAAAATATATCGTGTTCTCCTTAAAAACAGATTTTAAACAAAATAAAAGGATCATTAAAAAATCAATATTAAACAGTGTTTTTTTTTTTCTTTGTTGAAAACAGATAAAAGCCAAAAATAAAACACTGTAAAACAAAAATTAAATAAAATTAGAACAAAAACTGGAGCTCCCCCTCCTCACTCACAGCACACAAGGCGTCTCCCACACACCACCTCTCCTGAAAGTCCTCCAGGTTACTGACCAGTTTAAAATACTCAAACTCTACTCTGATCTGGCTGACCACGAGCACCCTGAACTGAACCACTAAACTGGTCAGTCCAGAACCAGAGAGTTGATTTTTCCTTGTCTTTAAAATAGCCAATTTTGCCTGTCCAAATAAAAAATTAATAAGAACACACCTGTTTTTCATTTTAAAATTGTATAGAACCCCAAAAATAAAAAGCTCCTTACTAAAAACGACTCCTAAATTATTCAGGATTCCCTGCAGTAAATTAAAAAGTGGCCGCAGCCTCTCACACTCACTGTAGGCATGAAAGAGAGTTTCCTCTGCTGAGCAAAAAGCGCACTGCTCACTGATGCTGGGGTCCACTCTATGGAGAAACCTGCCTGTGGACACAATGCAGTGTAGAATCTTCCACTGCAGGTCCCCCACTCTCTTGGCGAGAGGCGGTTTGTACAGCACCCTCCACACCGGCCTGTGCCCCTCCTCTACAGCCAAGTAAGCTCGCCACTTAGAGTCTACCAGACCCCTTAGCCTACTATACTCTGTGGCTTTAACACACAATTTGTATATCTGTTTTCCATTCATTGTGTGAAAGATAATTTCCTCCACATTCTGCAATTTAAGCAAAGTCCCTCCATTCTCTCCACCGCCCTCACCTTCCTCACCTACTGCTGGTGACACGATCATCCCTGGAAATAAGGAAAGCTGTCTCTGCTCTGTGCCTCTGGACAACTCCTCCCTCAGGACTGCCTTGAGCCGCGGGGAGAGGCTGCCCCTCAACTCACCCATCAGTCTTTCTGCAAGCCTCTCTGAGTGCCAGCCTAGCTGTGCAGTTAGCTGGGAGGCAGTTAGCCAGCAGGAGAGCTCAAGGTTTAACAGGTGGACCATCCTGGTTACACCTGCTTTTAAAAAACTGGCACAGAGCGTCATCGACTGGAGGAACTTAACTGGAAAGAGTGGATTAAAAAATAGGGGCTCCTCAAACAGGTCCTGCCCTGTCAAGGACTCCACATCCCTTTCCACCCTCACCAGCTGCCAGGCTTTTAAAATACTTTGATAAAAAGGAGGAAGTCCTGCTTTACTAAAACTGGTGTTCTCAATTAAAAACAGGTGTTTTCCTAACCCCAGCCCCCCAAATCTATTAAGAAGGAAACAGGCCAGCCTCTTCCAATGAGCCTCCTCCTCAGTGTACAGGAGTCTCTGAACCGCCTGCAGTCTGAAGGCTGCCACCCTGCTGGCAATGCTGACTAGCCCCTGCCCCCCCTCATCACTAGGGAGGTAGAGGACTGCCGGCCTCAAACTGTGTCTCCCGCTCCAAAAGAACTCCAGCAACACTCTCTGGATCTCCTTCACCAGGCCCTGGGTGGGTCCAAGCATACCAGCTTGTGCCACAAGCTAGAGGCCACCAGATTATTAATAACAAGCACCCGGCCCTTGAAGGACAGTTGAGCCAGCAGTCCCTTCCACCTCTGCAGCCGCCCCCTCACCCTATCCAACAAACCCTCCCAGTTCTTTTTCATGTAGTTTTCTGTTCCGAGGTGCACCCCCAACACTTTAATACCTGTTCTGTTCCATTTCAGCCCCTCAGGCAGGAAAGGAGGGGTGCCCTCATCCCAGCCGCCTGACAGGAAGGTGTCACATTTTGCCCAGTTTACTCTGGCAGAAGATGCTCTCTGGAACTCATTTAGAGTCTGCTGCAGCGCTTGGACATCTGCATCCCCCCTCACAAACACAGTCACATCGTCTGCGTAGGCAGACACCTTCACTGTGGCAGAGGAGGGTGTGGAGGGCGAGGAGGGCACTGTCCATCCAGCTAGCCTGACCCTCAGCAGGTGCAGCAGGGGCTCTATAACCAGTGAATACAGCATACCAGACAGGGCACAGCCCTGCCTTATACCCCTGCACACTGGGAAGGGCTGACTCAGCCCATTGTTGATCTTTAAAATACTAAAAATGTTGGAATATAAAAGCCGAATATAAGAAATAAAACCAGGACCGAACCCGAAGGCTTCCAGTGTATGAAAGAGGTAGGTGTGGTCGACTCTGTCGAAAGCCTTCTCTTGATCCAGGGAGACCATTCCTACATTAAAATCACAAATATCACTTACAGTTAAAAAATCTCGAATAAAAAACAAGTTATCAAAAATAGAGCGACCCGGTATACAATATGTTTGATCCATATGTATTACAGTTCCAATAACACTTTTTAATCTATTAGCGATTGTTTTGGATAAAATCTTTAAATCAGAACATAAAATTGACACAGGTCTCCAATTTTTAAGCTGGCATAGGTCTCCCTTCTTGGGCAGCAGTGTAACCACTGCCCTACGGCAGCTAAGAGGCAGTTCCCTGTGGCTGAGGCTCTCTCTCAGAACCTGGAGCAAATCCTCCCCCATTATATCCCAGAAATTATTATAAAATTCTGCTGGCAGTCCATCGATCCCGGGAACCTTTCCGCTGGAGAGCTGCTTGACAGCGGCGGTCATCTCCTGGTGGGTCAGCGGTGCGTCCAGCTGAATCTGCTCCTTCTCACTGAGGCTGGGTAACCCCTGGAGCAGCCGCTCAGTGTCCTCTATGTTGCACAGTTCTTTATTATAAAGTTCCTTGTAAAAACGCACCGCCTCTCTGCTGATTTCCTCCCGGGTGTGCAGTTCTTTCCCACCAGGAGTCCTGATACAACACAGCTGTCTACTGTCCGCTCTCTTCCTCTCCAGGTTGAAGAAGAAACTAGTGGGGGCATCCATGTCTCTCAACTCCATGAATCTGGAACGCACAATCGCCCCCTTCACTCTTTCCTTCAGCAAGCTCCCCAGCGCGATTTTCTGCTCCTTTAGGTTCTCCAGGGTCTGTTCTTTAAATTCTGAATTTAAACTTTCCTCTAGGAGGAGGATTTTGGACTCCAGTTCTCTCACGGCTGTGTTCAGTGACCTGGTTGCATTTATAGTATATTGTTGACAAAAACATTTAATTTGTATTTTGCCAATGTCCCACCACTGTCTTAAATCTTTATATTGTGCTTTTTCTTTTTTCCAAATTATCCAAAAAAGTTTGAATTGTTGCTTAAATTTTACATCTTGTAATAATTTTACATTGAAATGCCAGTAAGATGCTCTGTGGGGTTCTGATTGAATTAATACTGTAATTAATAGACAGTGGTGGTCAGAGAGACTACTGGGGATGATTCTTGCTTTGATAAATTTATTTAAATCGTTTTTTGAAGTATAAAACCGGTCTAGTCTTGCTCTATATACACAGTCTGTGTGATACTGAGACCAGGTGTATTGTCTTGAACTGGGGTGCAGGCATCTCCATATGTCAACCAGGTCACTGGACTCTAACAATGCAGCCAACTCTCTGGAGGACTGAGGGTGTGGTTCATCATTATTTCTATCAATATTAAAATTAACAGTACAATTAAAATCTCCTCCTACTACCACCACATCATTATTATTAATATTAAAAAGAGCTTGCTTTAATTTCTTAAAAAATAAAATTCGTTCCCCCCCTCTATTGGGGGCATAAATATTAATAAAAACATACACTGTACTGCCCAGCCTAGCTCTTACTTTTAAAATCCTCCCTTTCTCGATTTCATCTATATCTAGTAAAACTGCCCCCAGGCTGGGTTTAAAAAGCACGGCTACTCCTGCACTGGTACTAGCGCCGTGACTCATCACGCACAGCCCCTTCCACTCCGCTCGCCACGCCTCCTCATTCTCCTGATCCGAGTGCGTTTCCTGCAGAAACACCACCCCCGCCTGCTTCTGCTCTAAAAACTCGACTAGCTGCGCCCTCTTAAAAGACTGTCTGCAGCCGTTTAGATTAAAAGAAATAAAAACGCACCTTTCCATCATAGCTAAAAAAACTAACACACTAAAACAAGTAATAAAAGAAGTTTCATAAAACACAGCCATTTTTAAACAAGAGATTTTGAACCACTTTTAAGATCCTTTTTAATTTTCTGAACAATTTTTTTTAATCTATAACGTTTTGGCTGATCAAATTCTTCTATTGTGGCTTTCCTTGTTATAACGTGAGCGGAGTGGAGAAATAACCTTAGATCAGGGAAAAAACTCTCTATTTCTACTCCCCTTTTCCCTTTTGTTTCTATCATAAAATCATTTACCTGCTCAAGTGTGTATAACTTTTTCTTACTGACGGGTTGGCTATCAGGGATGTCTGAGATAAGCGAGGAGTCAGAGAGCTCCCCCTCCATCTCATCCGCGCTGTCCTCTCGCTCGCCCCCGAGAATCCGTTCCTCCGCAGCTCCCTCCGACTCCCCGACACCGGTCTCTGCTACAGCCGGCACCATTTCAGGCGGCTGAGATTCAGCTAGCGGAGAGTCTTGCACCGCGCCCGGCTCACCCTGCGCTGTGCTCTCTTCCTCCGCGTTGGGAGGGACTGACGCCCCGCCTGGAGCCCGCAGTCTCCCTGTCTGCACGGGTTCGGAGTTCTGCACTGGCTGCGCTCTGCCATCCGGCAGCTCTGCAGCCTTCCGCTGAATTCGTGTCTTTTTCGCTACTACCTTGAATGATTCTTCACCATTCTCAGTAGTAGCGGTATTATCCTCCGAACCCGTCAGTGACAGGCTGCGGCTGGGTCTCTTTGTGCGAGGCCGTGGTGTTGGTGGTTCTGCTCCGGTTTCCCTCTGGATCGCCCCCTCCTCGGTCAGCACGGGCTCGCTCTGCGGCTGCGCTGGGGGAGCCGACTCTTCCTCCCGCTCACCCCCAACACCCCCGACTTCCTCCCCGCCAGCATCGCCCTGATCCTGCCCTGTCTCCGCTCTAGCCTCTTTTCTCGGGCAGGCTTTTCTCTGGTGTCCCTGTTCTCCACAGTAAAAACATCTCATCGTTTCGGAACTGACAAAAACTACACAATTCATCCCTTCCACGTTAAAATTCCAGGCAACATTAATGACTTGGTTAGGATCATTTAGTAAGACAAACGCCTGCCTTCTAAACGACATGACGTGCCTAACACTGTTATTTTTGCACCCCAGCGGGATTCCCTTAATCGGGGACACCAGTTTACCAAAACGAGCTAAATTCTTTTCTAATTGCTCATTTTTTAAAAACGGAGGCACATTAGAAATAATAACTTTCGTAACCGGGGTTACTAGAGGGGAAACCTGAACAAATTCACCTTTTACTGTAAATCCTTCCTCTACCAGCTTGTGTACCAGAGACACCTCCACTAAAAATATTACCAGCGCTTTATTCATTCTTGACGCCGACATAATATTTTCAAACCCCACCACCTCTCCTACTGCCAGCAGGCACTCCTCCACCGAAACCCCGGGGTCAGGCAGGCAACGGACCCCGTGTCGGCGGGTGAGAGCCCCCAGCCCTCCTGAACGAGACCCCATAACGGGATCTCCAAACACCCTCAAACAAACAAACACACACACACACACCACTAACCTACGAACAAACAAACACAAAAAAAAAAAAAAACTACTAACAAACAACTAACTAAATAAATAAATAAATAAATAAATAAATAAATAAATAAATAAAGTTTTAAATTTCCCGGTCCTACCGCACCGGCGTTCCACCTCTCTGCAAGCCCTTCCCACAATCCTCCGAGAGAGAGAGAGAGAGAGAGAGAGAGAGAGAGAGAGAGAGAGAGAGAGAGAGCAAGTCCTTTACCATGTCTTTCATTACCTCATTCCAAATTGTCAAGTAATTCTGTGCATCACATAGTATTCTAATACAGGGCATAGTGAGCGTCACAGTCTGGAACAAAAGACTATTAAAACCTAAAACTGTCCACATGTGTTTTTTTTTTAAAACATTTTTTATCAACTATAACAGCAGAGAGTAGAACCCGATTAGAGACATAAAAAGATGATCAGCTTGTATTTGATAAGTAGAAATCTCTTCCAAGTCAATTCTGATGGAGCTTCACAGCACATTGCTATCTGTGCCAAGACAAGGATTACTATGATGAATTACTAAAGTGTTTTATTCTGATGAGGGGTAAGAGATGAAGGCCAGGTTTATACATTACAGGAGCACCGACATTATCTAAACATAATGAGACCAGAGCACATCAAGGTGTTGCAATTATTCAAATACTACAGTACCTGCTCAATACAATTAAAACATATGCAGGTCGTGGAGTTGATGAAACTGTGAAAGCCCTGAATTGTAAGCTAGTCTAATTACAAAATAAACAGTATAATATAACACATAGCTGACACTGAAGAGTAAGGGACAGGATTATTAGGCTTTGATTTATTTATTTAGCTCGCCAGCATCCTTCCTAATAATAATACAAAAAAAACAAAAAAAACAAAAACAAAAAAACAACAACTTTATTTTCCAGTATAGAAATAGCTTGCAGTGTGTTAAATCTTATGGTCATCATGATCGGAATTTACATAGAAAACCACAATCTATGTTTCCAGTATAATTGTAATTTTCCTATTTATACCCTTTGTTCTCTGTCTTTGCGTTTTTCGTTCTACACGGTCCTCCCCTCCTCCTCTACTGTGCCGTCTTCCTCACTATAACGCTGCACCTCGGCAACGGCCTCCCTCTGGCGGGAAGTGATGCTCATTCTCTGCAGGGAAGGCTCTCTGTAAACCAGAGGGGCCAAATCTATCCTAACTCTCCTTTTTTTGGTTGCTTCCCAGCCTTGGAGGCCGATCGGTTCGGTGTCACCTCGGTGAGGGCGGTTCTCTGTGAGCCAAGGGAAATCCCCATACTCATCCTTAAGTCGCAAAAGCACTTCTCCTCTGTTCTTCCCCCACACAGCCCTGGATTTCCCATTGCAATTGCTGTAAGATTCATTTTGTAAGCGTTTACAGTCTTTAGCAACTCCTATTTTCAGAAATCATCATTTTTTGTCATCTTTTGATTTGTTTGCCAACAAAACTTTCTGTTTTTCACCCTTTTTAGCTTTTATTTAATGTTAAGTTTTGTCATTGATTGGTGCAACTAGACTGAGAATACTGTGTTCAATTCCAGTCACTACATTGCTGCATTATTGTGGAGCTGAATTCCAATGAAGAGTAATCAGACTAATCTCAGGAGTAAGCTATGAAGAGGCTGAGGAAACTTGATTTAGCCTGGAACAAATAACATTAACCAGGACTAGAGAACAAAGTTGGAAAAGTGTAGATATAATTAAGACAGAGGGCGAAGACATTGCCTTACACTAGGAGTGGTCAGGGTATGGAATGTGTTATCAAAGCCATTTTGCTAATGCTGAATCTTTGGTATCCTTTAAGAGCCGACTTGACAAACTCATTTGCCCTAAACAGTCTCTGATACGAACACTGTTGTGACTGGCATACTGCCGATGCAATTTAAAATCAGCATGGGCTCCCTGTGTAGCTTTTAATATGTTATTTGCTTTGTTTCAGAGTCATGACTTAAATACATATTGGAAATGTAATGCTATTTGTTGAGTGTTAATGCACCATGCTGTCTATTTCAGTATGTCAGTAACTGAGCCTTACTGCCTATGGGTAACCAAAAAAGACATGATGAATTAAATTCTGTTTAAAAGAAACCAAATATTGAGAAATTGACACGCAGAGACGAACAGAACAAAAAGGCGTATTGGAAAAACGTTGCTCTAGCACTGAACAAGGACAGCAATGTAGCTATATTAACCAATCAGCCAACAGGGTGCACATTGTCTGTCCTACCAAAACAAAATACTGGTAGTTTGGTCCATCTTTTGTATCTTAATTCAGCACACTCTGTGGAATGCTAAGGAGCTCTAAAATAGTTTAAAATAATCCAGTCGTTGTAATGGCTTTGATGTAAAAGCATTTCTAAACATCCCCTAGTGTTTGCCTGAGTTTCCGTAGAAAAGCAGTGTGTATTATTAGAATGCTAAAAAAGATTAATGCCATTTAAAAAACAAACAAACAAACAAAAAAAAACGCCAGCTAATCGGCTTGTGCTGTTTAGTAAATCTTCCCATAAAGTCAATTCTTCTTGTTGTGTACAACGTATTTACTTCTGTGTGGAAAACAGATTAAGTGTAAAGGATTATTTACTACAGTCATTCATCCTAGTGGTACAGTCATGCATTACTTTGTTTGGGCTTTTCTGTGGGTGTATAGGCTGTGTAGAAATCCTGTATTACTGACAGTATTTTTTTAAAGCAATACCGATTGTAGGAATGTAAATACCATTGAAGCAACACTGCATATTGACGGTTTACATGAATTCAAATGAAGGCCAATTTCAGTGTATTTTTGTGTGAGTAATATTTAAAGACTCATTTTATTCAGTAAGTGTATATCAGTGCATGTGAATTTATGTACCAACAAATGTCTTGGTTAATACCTGATGTAAGGTTAAAAGCAAAAATATTTACTTTGTACACAGTACTGGCCACCTTTCATAGACTTCACAGTGTTCAAATTAAAGAACATAGGTTTGGATTGGAATACATTATAAAAGATTCCACTCCATTGGAGGGAAAAAGTTTAGACTTAAATGCACGAATACAGCGGCCTGTGATTATGTATATACTAACACATCTACAGTCGCTTAGATCTTTATTAGGTTACTTCTGGCCTTTCAAGATGAACACAATAAACAGATCTGAAATTAACTGGGCATGTTTGGGATGAAGTTCAAAAGCACATTCATCATTCTGAGCCTCTGCCTATCTCTCTGCACCAATTGCGTGAAATATTATTGAAATATTATTAAGTGATTTTGGATTAACACTCCTCAAGACACCGTTCAGCCCCTTGTGGAATCCTTGTGGTGTCTGTGCCACATTGTCTCAAGGCTGTGGTCAGGGAAAAAAAAAAAGAAAGTTTGTGTTTGTGTGTGTGTGTGTGTGTGTGTGTGTGTGTGTGTGTGTGTGTGTGTGTGTGTGTGTGTATATAATATATAACTGCCGTTGCATGTTACTAACATGTTATCTATGGAGGCATTATTTTGCACCACTGTGCATGGGACTCTTCAGCTGAGATCAAGTTTGACACTCTTTCTATTGAAGCACTAGTGCAAACGTTTTTGGGAGGACAGAAACAGTTCATTTTATGACATTTGTTTGATATATATTATATATATATATATATATATATATATATATATATATATAATATATAGAATCTCTATTGTGCTCTGAGGAAGACCTACGGGTCGAAATGCATAAGCCATTGATGTGTTCACTGTGGTTTTAAATATGTTCAAATAAAGTTGCTTTTATTGAGAATTCCTTGGGGCTTTGGACTTAATTGAAAAGAGAGTTGCTGTCTTAATTTCTCCTTCGATGGGATTTCTCACTGGAGGAGACCTCTCTCTCTCTCTCTCTCTCTCTCTCTCTCTCTATTGCAGTTATGATGGTAGGACACCCCGATTGCTTTGCCAACCTCCTGTAAATCTCTTTTCTCTTTGATATTTAATGCATGACCTTTTTTGATCTTTTCTCAAATAACCCTACTCCTGGTATGAGACTATATTGTTGTTCTACATATAGTCAGAAATATTGGCTGTCATCCTCTTTCTTAACATGTTCTTCCATGTGCCACTAACCTAATTTGTGAAGATATGCTTGCATAAATTGTACATATTTTTGTCCCCAGGGTATAAAGGGGGTATATCAATTATTTTATTTTCTATAGAAACTGCTTGATATGTACATTGCGTTTTGTTTCTTCTTTCCTCACACTTGCCTAGGTATTTTACTGGGTTGTGATTGTATGGAGGTGTACTGCTGTTATTGTTGTATTGACCTTGTGCTCTTTGTGAATTCTTCCAGTCCCGGGTGCGTAGCTCAATAGCCTGTGATACAGGTTGTTGAATTGATCTATCGTTATTGCCTTCTCCTGGAGCTCTGCCATCACACGTGCTGCACTGAGTCAACCTGATACTGCAGCAGGTGGACTCAGTGCAGCATGCTAACATATCACGGTGATTAGGCATTGATCGGATACCTCTACAGCATGTTGGTATGCTCCTTATCTTTTCTCACACACCGAATGTTAATCCATTCATTCTCCTGGTTTATTTATTTATTTATCATGGAATCGAACATTACCCTGCAGGCATTCCTTATATAAGCTCAAGACTTGCACATGCTTTACTCATGCTTATGCAGTGCTCATACTTCTTTTTATTTTATGCTGGCCTGTGCTTACTTTTTGCTTGTCTACACTCTGCTGTGCTTTATTGTGGAATACAGAGTTTGTAAAAAGATAAGTGAAAAGATGCATCTCCTTGCTTGCTTTTTAAAAACATTTCCCCACCTGTAATTGTATGGTTAAAATTTGTATGTGCAGCTCTGATTTGATTTCCTCTCTGGCTTAAGGAAGGATGCTGCTACCTTTGCACCTACTTCAAGTCAGTACATTTGGTAATATTTCCTCGGCAATTTCCTGGCAAGAAAAGAGTATATATTTTCATGTCATCTTCATAATAATGTTGTCACACTAATAAGCAGGATCAGGCTACATGTCTTTCAATGCTACAATATATGCTACCTATAATCCAAAGTTATTTCACAGTTAAGCTTCTCTCTGATATCTTTCTGTAATAACGAAACTGCCAAATATATTATTTTAAGCAATGATCTCACTTATTTTCTTCAAGGGGGGTAAAACCAATGCTGCTGACACCTCTTCTCCATGGGCCCCAGTGACACCCCTGGGATTTAAGTGTTACCATACCAACGGCTTTTGTTTTATTCTGAGTCAAGGAAAGAAGTCTGGACTATGCAGGAGTACTAAGCAGCTGCCATGGATTTTTTAGTTGAGTATTTTGAACTTGCTAGTGTGACACTGTCTTTCAAGGTGGCACGTTTTTCACTGCCTTTATTAGTCTCAAACTGTCTTCTACTGCCTTCACTTTTAAGTATCTTTAAATGGCTCAAGAGCGCTGAGCTTGCACATTCACTTCAACTTTGAGACTCATCCCGTGCCCACAGGACTGAGGTGTCCCAGGGATGATGAACCCCTCTCAAGAAGGCTGTTTAAGAGAAACCCATTCATTACAATTCAAGAGAAGAATGGGGGCAGGGGCAGCTTTTCTTCTAAAAACAAAGAATTAAGGAATTGAAGGCAGGGCTCATTTTTGTAAATGTTAGCATTGTAATTTGGCACAGTTCTATATTTGATCCCATTTTAATATGTTATGTGGCGTCATCTTTCCTTGGATGAACTGTAACCTTTAATAATTGACAAGTTTTAAATACTCATTAATACACTGTTTATTAACTGCAGTGCTGAATTCCAACAGTTTTTGGCCAACTATCTAATGACCTCAGTCGACCACTGTCCTGTCGTACACACATCCGTGATCTCTTTTGATGACTCAAAAGCAAGAAACATGCATTTTGTCCATGGCAACATTTTTAAAATTCCTTTTAATGTGAAAATCTGTAGCTGCAGATTTTGAATTTTAACACATCTGTTTTTTTATGCAGAATAATCTGTTCTAGCCCAGTATACAGGCCTACTGTGCTGAAAGAGTACATGTAAAAAATAGCAAAGAACATTTTGGGTAATTTGATGCATACTATACAGGGTGTCCCATATGTAACTGCCTGGTTTATCAGAGAACACCTTAATTGGAATAATATATGATATTGCCTATTAAGGCTCTTGCATGTTTGTTTTAGACATCTGTTGGTTGTGTAGTGCTGTGATACTGCAGATAGAGTAGATTCATTTGAGTGATGATGGAAAATGAACTGTCAAAGATGGATTGCAAGGAAGATTTAGATTTTGCTGTTATTTCAACCCTTTGCTTGATTTTCTCAATGAAAATTGCAGCAGTGTACCACATAACTAGTTATAACTTTAGAGAAAGACTACCCAAGGATAAATAATTTAAAATAGACTTTGATATACATACAGTGCTCCCCCTTTATAATGCTGTAGTCTGGAGCCATAGCCAAGAGACCGTGCTGTTGTGCTGCTAGTGTAATACCATTATGGAACAAATGGGAGCCATGACCGTACCGTCTTATAGTTTACCGGTCTGCTGTGTTGAAAAACTAAAGGTGAAAAATAACATATGGTGGTGGATTCTTTTTCACCATTTACTGTAATTTGAACAGACAGTTGTGTAATAGAAATTCTAGTACAACCACAGCTATAACGTCTATGTCCCATATATTCTTTTTAAAAAAGTGTAAATGAAAGTTTTGTTCAATCCCCCAAAATAGTGCTTTGTTATGCTGCAAAAGTCAACTACAATCAAGCAGTCCACCTGGCATATTAAGAGTTGACCTGACTGTCATTTTAATGCATGATCAACTGCAGTTCTTCAAGAAAGCCCCAGAGGGAGCCATGCTATTGTAAAATATTTCCAGGTGCCTTAGTTTCTGGCAATTTATTTAAGACACCTCCAAACAAGTGGGGTCTATGGGGAGGAAGTTCACTTTAATTTTCTATATTTTATTTTTCATATTTGTACACATATTTAACTTGATGGAATGTTATAATTGATATTACCCTTATCATTTCGTAAGGCCAACCAGGAGTCTGTAATATTATAATGAATGGTCTGTGCTGACTATCTGTTAATCACAGCCAAAATTCAGCAAGATAATAATCTTATTACAGTGTGTTTCCAAGTAATGCTAAGGATACTCATGTATTATTTATTTTAACTTGTAGCAGGAGTGCAATAGTATTTGTTATTAACAAGGGAGTTCCTAATTGGTGGATTTACAAAATGAACAAAGTTCTCTTCTGTGGATATACCCAACAAAGTACTGAAGGTTAGGGTTAGGGTTAGGGTCAGCGATTTACTCATCTCCAATAAGTAGTCTTGGAAAAATAGAAATACCTCTCCCAATACTGTGAAAAAATGCAGAACAGACCTTGCAGGCAACTCCCATCAAGTCGTTGTACCTGTCAGCAAAGTATATTGTGCTTTTCAGCCTTGGATACAATGAAAGGCTAGGCTGAAGTACAATATTTTAATAATTAATAATTATTACAGAACAGCTGACATGGCACAAAATAGCTAGGCTTCAAACTTCTATTCTTTCACTTCTGTGGTTGACCACTGTGACGGGAGTCTTTTAATCTCAGTAGGTAAAGAAAGGGTAAGGGATAAGACCTTGAATTAACTAATTCTCTTTCAACATCTAGCAGGACCCCCCCAGGTTGGATGCATTGTTTCTGCAGTAAGAGAGGCTTGGGTGACTGGTGTCACAGGCCTTGCTGTCAGATCTTGTCAAATAAAAAACTCCAGCAGGTGTTGCATTTGGGATGAAACCTGAGAACAGGGAGGTCAAAAGCTGTTGAGTCAGATATGTGCTTTGCGGATATTATGAGGCTTAACCAGGCAGAACATGTATTGGTGTCAGGGGGCTGAAGCAAAATCAAACAACACAAAACAGAAGTTCCTTCAATTAGAGAGCTTTACCTGGTGTCAAATCTCAGATTCTTTGTGATTGATTTTAATTAATTCACCAAGGTTTCTGAGACAGGATGAAGCTTCTTGTCTGGCCCATCATGTATATGGTTTTTACTGTCTGTTCCACAATGCCTTAGGGTGCTTTGTTCATACCTACTAGCCCTGCATATATGAAACAAATAGCCATTAAAACACTGCATCATTACCAGAAGCGGGAACACAGTGTACTTGGAATATATCTTGTACAGTGAGACTGATCTGTGAGTGTACTGATATGATACCGAGTATATTGTTGGTTCTACCTTTGAGAATGCATTGGCATGATAGTAGAAGCTTCTATTTTGCCACCATTTCCCTTTTGTACAAACCATTACATTGCTATTGTGCTTTGCCAATGAAAATCATTTGGTAAAGGAGTCTAAGACTGTGACTCTGGCTTTACAGTATTGCTAGTGGCATCTTTATGTAACAGTTGGCAGAGACAGTGCCATCATGGTCCTCGTGCAAGCAGCATCTTTAGTGTTGTACCTTTTTTCAAATTCTGAACGAAAACATGGCATATTCATATATGTATTGATCAATGGTCATCTGTACTCATTTTGGCAAATTACAGAGAGAACTTGATTACATCTTCTCCGAGAGAATTTCTTAAACTTAATGTTGCTCATTTTTTACTTTACTCTCCACAGGAAAAAAATAAATAAATTGAAGCCCATTGTTTACTTTTGTGGCGTTTTTAATGGCAACCTTGTGTAAGCAATCATTTCTAAAAAGGATGACATCAAAGGGATGAGAATTGACAGATTAATCAACTAGTAGGTACTGTAAACACAAAAAAAAAAAAAAAAAAAAAACAAAAAAAAAAAAAAAACCATTTCATTTAAAAATGATGTTACAAAAGCTTTTTCCTGGGTCCTTAACAGCTTTATTATTCACAATGTAATTAATGTAGGAGCACTAAGTATGGGATTGTCTGGATTCTAATCAAGGGTAGTTCTGTCAGGAGCTTGAAAAGTAAAGATAATTTAGAACAACATTTTAAAAGCAAGCCTTGTAGGCATGTCACGAGCTGTTCTGTGACTTGTCAGGCACTCTTATGCCATGCCATTAAGTTGCTAAAATTAGCCTTTGTATATAAGGGCCTTTACAGCCAAGGTTATTTAATCAGGGCCCTGTCTAAAATACCACCTTTTAGAAGCAACCTCATTTACACTGATAAATACATGATGTACTAATTGGGGGAGATACTCTGCCAACAAGTACCAGCAAGTATAATTTCTTGTTAATTATATATTAGCATTGTAATGTTCCATGTAAGGAGCCATGGAATAGTGATGTATTTTTAATGTTGGAAACCAGAGTCTGTAGTCATTGTTGTGTGATCTTGGTAGGCTTTCAGAAGATAAACAAGGTCAGGTCTGGTCAGTACTGTAGGGGGCCTGACTACCCTCCTCAGGAAATCAGGTACTGTACAAAGCAAGCCTCTGTTTTGGTTCTTTTCATTGCATTTGAGGAAGGGATATAGTAGGCTATTTATCTACCTCATCTAGACAGTCTATTAAACCACTTGTGTTTTATTTTGGTAAGTTTCAGTACAGAACAAGTGACGGAGAATGTATGCATTGAATTTTACATATTGCATTTGCACTTTTCCCTAAGCAGGCCATTTATTGCTTGCCAATGGACAAAACAGAAGACACATCATAAAAAAAAAGCAAAGTGGACATCATTGGACACCATTGTCCTTATAGAATGAGGTCATACCTTGGGTGCTTTTAGTTTTTAGTTTTTTAGTTTTAAAAAGGAGAGCAGCCATGTGTTCCGCTAACTGTCGTTCAGATAGGGCAAGTCATATTCATAGGGCAAGTCATAAATACATTGTTATTTTTACTAGCGGTACAGAGGGATACTGCACAGGATTTTGAAAGCTGGCCCCTTCATATGACCACTAACACGCGTTTCAGACTGATAAAGAAGGGCAATGTTATATTAATATAACAGGCTTCTGGGAAAGACAGTGTGCATAGAGTTGGCTCTAACACAGAATTGGCTGTAATTATAGAACCTCCCTGGGCATTCCTCAGTTGATAGCAAGCTGTATAATAATAACTTAAAGTTGAAACACCCTTAAAGCTAATTGGAGTGTTACCATCTGATGGCGCTAATTAGTTCTGGAAAGGTCATTTCAGGGAAGCATCAATACCAAGCTGGAACTACAATATATAAAACAGGGATTTATTAAGTATTGCTAAAAGGCCTTAAAGTTATTTTATTTTTCATAATACTAATTTGCTTAATTAGACCTTTTTTACTTGTTTTCAGCTCTAAACAGTTGCAGATTTTAAGTTAGCTACAACATTCTGTAAGTAACTTGAAATCTGCAACTTTTTAGGAGCTGAGAACAATAAAACAGGTCTAATTAAGCAAATTATTAGTTCAATTAAAGGTCTAGTTAAGCAATTGAGAGCTCAGTTGAAATGAAAATCAGAAGACACATGGGGTCCCCAGGACTAGGGTTGGGAACCACTGCCCTAGAGAGAGTCTCTGATTTGTTCTTTATTTTGAAACAGCTGTTTTAAAGGATTTGTTCCTCCACGATATAAAAGAAATGAATACCTGAGCATAATTATATTCTTTCATTTTCATTTACTTAGTAACTGTAAAGCCATTAATTTCACAGTATGAGAGTTTAGCAGCAGTGTGACGTCACTAGATAGTACTCTTTATTGATCAGTCACTTACTAGATGAAAACTAAAGTACTTTTAGATGAAACAAACGTGATTATATTGAATTTGTGCAATGCATTGCTCTGTCTAAATTCACCATGATTACTGTACTTACTATAAATCTTCTCTGATAGTCTTTAATTGGTTACTAAACGGGGGATAACAGGGAAACATGAAGGTTATCATGGGTGAGATTGTACAATTCATTACATTTAATATCCAAGCTTAGCCAGTGTTGGTAGTCTAGAGTCCAATTCCAGACAGGTAGATTCAGTTCCTTTCAAAATCCTTTGAGAATGAGACTATGTCCTTGTTATCCTGTATGAACATAATATATCTATCTTTCTGAGGAGGCATCTCAACTCCCTAAAGCCACCCAGCTATCTGGCTCACTGTGTTCTGAAACTGCACAAATTGGTTCAGAGTGGTTTTTCTGTGGCACCGGATGCAAAGCATGGTCTTGGCACTGAATAACAGCAGAACATTAAAATTGTCTGAGATATACAGTTACCATAAAGGATGGCAGCTGCTGTGTGTAATACAATGGGGTGTAATTGTTTATGGGACCTGCTGTAGATTCACAGTACTGGTATTTGATTTTGATACCAGCCAGTGCTGGCAGGGTTGAGGCTTCTTGTACTTAAGTTTAACTATCTGCCTGCGGTGCCAACCTAAAATCAATTTCACATTCCCAACTCCCAAATACTTTAGGCTAATTTCTCAGAAGACTTTTAGATCTTCAAAACACAGAAACATTTTCAATCTCTGATGCACACACTATTTTAGAAGCCAGTAGTTCCCAAAAGACGCTCCATGACATGAGGCATCTTGACTATGGACCCTCGAATCTATAGAAATGTTCAGTTTGGTTCTCCTTACAATCGTCACTTTTTGTTGTACAGTATAAACGTGCCCATTGTTATCCTGGGCATTGGGAGTGAAGATTATAAATCACAATATGATAGAGATGACATCAAGATGTTACATTGGAAAAAATACCAAGCACCTAACAGCAGTGTTAATGTAAATAAATTGATCCACTAGCCCATGGAAATTGGGTCATAATTCTGTATGTGCTTCGGACTTCCTTAACCAGCAGTTTGGGAACACTGTCCTGCTGTATCGCATTCATCACACACTCACATTATATCTGATACTAGGGTTTTTTTTTCTAATGGCTGTCGTCGAATATTCTTGCTATTACTTGAGGGGCATGCAGTTACAATGTCTATCCCAAAGGCCTCGCAGCAAATCAGAAGGAGGTGTACCTTTTTAGAGGCTACTTGGCTTCACAGCTACTAAAGCATTACTGTGTTCAGGCTGCCACAGCAGACTCCCTTTGGGAGCAGCTGTTCTTGTGACTCAGCTGTCTGGTATTTGCCCTTTCATAAAGCCCAGGTCTACAGAGGCACTGATCTTTTAGCAGGAAACCTCATATAAAAGTATTTTTCTAAAAGAATCACTGGAAGGGCAGAGAAAGTGATGCACTTGGGAAATTAATTCCACTCCTTCCGCTACTGTTCAAGTTGATCTGGCGCTCGGTGAACAGGACCCCATGCTCAGCGGCATGCAGAAATGAAATGTTGTCATGCTTTGTTACCATTCCTTGTAAAAAAAAAAAAAAGAGTGCCTACATATTAACACTAGATGTAACATCATTTGCTAGTGCATACGATAACCATGCATGCTAAATGTATGGGGAAGCTAATAATTCTCATAGACAGGAAGGGCATTACTTAATTGGATTATTATACTTTAGAGCAGGAGTTTAATTTTCTTACACCTACTGAGGCATTACAGTAAACATAAAGATAAGATAGTTTAAACTATTGCAAAAATAACGATAACATGTATGTGAATAGAAAACAGTAATCACATTGAAAAGTCATGCTGTTCACCCATGAGAAGTCTACAGTTAAACGGGTGGGGGCAAAATAATAGGCCAAGCATATACCAAAGCAAGAAGTACTCGTAGGGAAATGATACCCAATTAAAAACCTTTATGAAAAATGCAAATACAACATTTAGCCACAAGGTTGCGCTATGTGCTAAGTAAAGGTGAAGAAAAACACACTAAAGGGAACATTTTCGTTTTTGCAATTTAAAATTAGTGGGGATGTCGTTTGGTTTTTATTCCTTTTTAAATGTAATGCCTTCCTGCAAATACAACATTTTGTAGGCAGTAATGTGCTGGTTTGATTTAAAAGCATGTTGCGAATTTAATTTCTGACAAAATGTGTCAATTTATTTGCTTTTAGTGAGAGGAAAATTGTGTTTAATGGCAGTACCATTTTTTCATACAGTGCATACGACTGATATCTGATTCTATTGCTGTGAGTACAGGGAAAGCAGCTGTTGACAGGACCTCAGTAGGTGGGGTTGACATTACAAATAGCTTCACTGTTTTTGCTTTGAAAGAAAGAATGACTATGTATTGAACAAACTCAATTGCCTTTGTTAGTGACAGGACAGTTCCTTTTACTATTCAGAGTTCTCTTGTGTCCTACTTCTGTGAACTGGGATTATTAAATCCTGCTTACTCTATTTGAGCAGAGAAAGAATAGTTACTGCTTTCGTAATCAGTGCATAACACAGCTCGCAAATTAACAAAGGTAAACTGGATCTCGTATGGATCTGTTGCAGGCTTGCATTGAATAATTTATATTGTTGAGCGAGCCAGCATATAATTCTCGATGGGCTTTGTTTGGGAGTGGAGGGAGTTCCATCTGTTCCCTTCAGTGGCTTGAATGAGACATTTTAATTAAAAAGAAAAGAAAAAAAAACACTCACACACAACTGCTATTTGGCACTCACAGAGACAAGCATATGTACTGAACAGAAACGTTACTGGTGTTTTAAATTCAGATTAAAAGGTTAATATAGTGCTTTTCTAATTATTTCCAATTGTTTCCTTGATTCTCTCTCTCTCTCTCTCTCTCTCTCTCTCTCTCTCTCTCTCTCTCATCTCTCTCTCTCTCTCTCTCACACACACACACACACACACACACACACACACCTATATTCTAGTTCAATTCAATTGTCCTTGTTTGTAAAGAAACTTGAGATCAAATGTCTATTCTACAGTAACAACAAACCTCCTGAAGAACAATATAAAATGTTTGTTTAGATATGTGCATTTTTATTTATTTTAGACTCAGATTTAATAAGCTTCCATTCTTAATTCCTAAATAAAATAAATAAATATAAAAAAAGCAAGCTGCTCCATTAATAACTCCCTAACTGAAAGTATGGAAACATTTGCTAATTTTATACAGCAAATATGATTTAAAACATGAATTCGCATGAACAGCCCCTCCAAGCCAAAGATCAGCTTATATCTCGATTTGTAGATACAGAAAATACACAATATCTCAACAGCCAACCAACCAACCCCTTGTTAACCTGTCTTGTTGTGCGCTGTGCTCGTCTGTAAAAAAAAAAAAAAAAAAGCACTATTCAGCCTTCCCTCTCTGATATTTAAAATACAGCATGTAATATGTAATATTATCAATAATATTGCATGTAATATGTTTCAAGGTTAATTAGTTGTATAATATATTTTTAGGAGGTTTATTGGATGAGAAAGTTATATAAACAGTTTTACAGATGTAATTTGATTATCCCAATTAGTTTGAATAATAGAGGCTATTACTGTATTTTCATATCCGAGGTTACTGTTTTTCCAATTATCTATCAGTGTAATTGTTTAGACATTTCCAGAACACTATCTGCAAAAAAAACCAGACCTTATTTTAGCAACAGATAAAAACACACCTTATTTGAGTTATTTCAGTTGAAGCTGATTTCTTAAACTCTCTCTCTCTCTCTCTCTCTCTCTCTCTCTCTCTCTCTCTCTCTCTCTCTCTCTCTCTCTCTCACACACACACACACACACACACACACACACACTTTGAATAATTCTGGACATCAATTGAGTAAAACTAGAAAGTCACCTGCTAATGTGCTTTTTATTTTCAATGATTGATATCCCTGTAGTCATAGTAATCAAAACACACCTCCATCTTTGGGTGGTGTGGATCTTCTTATAAAGGCTGTAATGAGGGAAAATATTTAAGCCCAAGCAGGACTAAACGTTCTGGAAGAAGAGTCTACTATAATTTTCAGAATCTGGGTTTTGATAGTTGGGGTATTTTGGTCCCCGGGTAAAGTGAAGTTCATATTGAAGGAATTTTATAAACAACTGAAAAGGGCACAGCTGACATTGTAAACTGGGATATGTCCATGGTTAAATCTAAGTTTGCTGGATCAACTTTAATCTTCTGCACTTTCGGAAACGATTTAGAGAATTTGCTTGGAATTACGGAATGTGCTGCTCCCACCCAGTGTTGATTTGACTGGGGCCAACCAACCTGCTGCGTGTAAGACTGCTAAGCGTCATCCCTCCAGAGGGAGAATCCTAGAGCAGGTGGACGATGCAGGCTGTCTCTTCCTCCACCTGTTGGTCTTGGAGCATAATGAGCTAGTTTAAGCAACTGTGTAACCTTAGAGTGCAGCAACCTAGGATGAAGATTAAGAGGAGTCATGTACCAAGGCAGAGGTGGCAGGAAGCCAGCATCTAACAGTTTTAGCCATCTGCAAAAACAACTGTGTGAAATGAGCTGGTTTTGCTTGTACAGTGCTAATAAGTTGGTTCCGCTGTTGGGATTGTACTGTAAAGGACAAGGGTGTATAAGATGGGAATTCTGCCTACATTTCCAAAAATGAAATATTTACTATGAAAGTAGGATATACTTGTAGAAATTAACTTGATATACATTCTTAATCTGAAACAGAAACATGCTGCTTCTGTGGAACAAATGTTTGTAAATGCAATGGAATGCATGTATCTCTGACAAATACGCTGTTAATGTAATACATGCTTGATTGGTTGCAGGGATTTTACCACACTAGGTTGAGATTATGAATAGAACAGCATGTTCTCTTAGCACCAGAACTTAAATGACACTGAAACACAGAGAGCCTACTGTTTGGAGAACTATTGTTAAGAGCTGTAATACATGGTTGTTGATATCCTATTTACCTGGTTGATTCCTTTCTTATACATCTCACAAACTTGGTAAATACACGACAGAACTTGCCTGTTGCACATTCTTATTTCTTTTTCTGTGTGTATTGAAACTGTTCGCTCATGCTGAAGAACAAACTGAAGACCTATGTTTTTTAAAGGCGATCACATAATAAAATGGATGCAAAGTATGAACAGCTACCTTGGAATTAGTTGTACAGGTGGGCCTACATAGAATTTGATTCATATGAAAAAGTTAATTTCTGCAAATATACCCTGTGGTAGCTCTGTTAAAGTTTGAAACAACTTCCACAGTAAATATTTCATTTTTGTTCATCACTTGTAGGCATTATACCTACCTTATGGACCCATGTCTTTTTTAGTTTTTATGTATACTGTATGTAGCGATTTTCTTTTATAAAATGGAGCTCATGAACAATTGTAGGGTTTGAAAGTTCAACACCTTGAACTGTAAGAGCAAGCCTATTACTCCCTGAGGACTTTTTTTGTCTGTGTTGACATGAAACATGACAATACCTCATCACTTCTACTAATCTAATAGGAACCTCTCTGGATATCTAGGTATCTGCTTCTGTCAGCAGATGATTTACAAATGTTCCAGTGCAAAGTGGGTTTAAAAGTGTACGCTGAAATTGTAATTTTCATGTTTTAAACGCAAACAACTGCACCAGGCTTTGCTATGGATGAACATCAGGGCTGATAAAAGAGAAATATGTATCTTTTAATTGTCCTAATTCTCCTTTTCACAAAAAGTGAAAGGCGTAGTTTATATTAGTAATAAATCTAGGAGCACTTGTCTTTTGTTTGTTTTTACCCAAATAGCACGGGCAGTTGCATTGGCTGTTGCTGTGTAAACATACATTTAACACGCTGTCTGCCTCAACTGTTTTCTCTTTCGACATTTCAGATCTTACTGCATGTCTTTGTTATAAAAGCTGCATTGTACTTGGGCAAAATCACTTTTGCCTACTTGTCAACTGTTATGACATGTTATTAAGGTTTTATAGCATTGTGACAGTTTCATGCTCACTCAAAAAATAAAAAAAAATTAAAAAAAAATCTGCATACTGTAATCCTTATGTATTGGGGAATTTAGTTTTTCACAGTTAATAAAATGGCAAGACTATATGCTTCTGTAATGTCAGCTACAACAGCTAGTTAGTGTATAACCCTTGCTGAAGTGCTTTGTATTGACAAAATGCTGTCGTAAAAATGACAATCAATACTGCTATCAAGTACATTTTCCTATTGCCAAAGATCAATGCATTTCCATCATCTGATTTTTCTCATTGAGCTGTGCTGCGTTCTCCCCACTTCAGGTCTCCAATAATGTGCAATATGTCATTGAGGATAATGACGTGCTGTTTTTGCTGTCAGTCTGACAAGCTGGATGGTCCCATGGGGGCTCTTTAAATCCTTATCATTTTATTTAACTAAACACATCAGTGATTGTATGGATTGGCCCAGAATGAACTCCAGAATGTATCAGATGAGTATTCATTTGTATATCAGTGGAGTTATAACTAGTTTGACTGTGTGCTTTATTAGGTCAGATTCGATTACCTCACACAGGCACGCTTTCACATAGACACAGAGTATATGTAATACTGCCGTTGGCTGCCAGGTATTTTCATTATAGTATTTGGTGTTCCTTAAAAGGTGAAGGTCAGTAAGGACTGGCTTCATGCAGACAGGCATGGAGTGGACAGTTGTTATGAACTTTCCCTGCAAACTCACCCTGTCTCTTTACCTTCTATGGACTGTTCTTTATTATATGGAACAGAAAATAAACTCTTTGATAAGAAAAGTGTTTTTTTTTTCACAGCGGTTCTTAATACTGCTCACAGAAGTACTGTAACTAAACACTGTTTACAAGTCTCTCCCCTCGGGCAGATATTATGCTTTTTGACTCCATTATTGCTTTACTGAGTTCTGTTATTACCTTGTAACACGCTCCAGAAACAGCATTACTTATTTAAACTCTGAACCGATATATTAGACACGCTGATTCCTGACGCTATAATTTGGTAATTGACCAAAGGGAGAATAAAGAACTGATCGGCATCAAGGTACTTTATCCTTCTTTAAGGAAATTAAGCCATAAATCAGCAGGCCTTTTTTCTAATTATAGTACAATGCAGATTAAGTCTGAAACCGATTTCAATAAGTATCTATAAACATTTTTGTTGACTTTTCATACTTTTTTTTTCCCTATCCGAGCAAAGTGATTGTGTCCTGATACTTCTAAACATAGGCAGAGCAGTGAGTCTGTCTGTGATAATGAATCTCATATCATGTAGTTTGCAAGGCAATAGTCTATTTTTAGGTCCATTAATAGTCCTGGAGTTATGCATTTGATCAATAGAGTAGGGATGTTCTGAGGTACTTTATAAACTAACTTGTGATAATTAAATGTATGAATGCACTATCGCCCTGTAGTGTTCGTTGTACACTCTTATAACTGAAATTCTCCACTTTTAAAATATCTTCATCTCAGTATGCAAAGACATTTTTTAATTCAACATGGGAGCTCTTTTTAAAAACATATTCATATGTGTAAATGCAATCAATTAAAAAACAAACAAAAAAAAAAGTAAGTGAAGCATAGTGTAACTCAAGGACAGATCCTTATTAGTTTGGTAGCATAAATTATTATCCATTGAGTCACTACGTGAATGGAGTAAGCACCCTTTTATTTTTGTGTTGAATATGAAAATTTCAAAGTATTGTCAATACTAGCCACATGACTAAGGCAATGGCACCCTGGTACACAGTGGGCACTCAGTTTACAGTAGATAAGAACATTTGTTTTGGAGGTTCAAAGCATTGGCAGAACCATGCATTATTCAGATAAAGTAATAACTGATTAACTACTAATGGCTACAGAGCTCATTGGATTTTAACAGTAAACCTGCCTCTCATTGAAATGCTTTGGGTCTTTAGGCTTTAGATGGTCTCTCTTTTGGTTTGGAAGCATGCAGTCATCTATAACAATTGCAGGACTATTCCCTGGTTTAGTGGTGAAAACTGCAAATTTCACAATAGAAACTTGAGCTATTGTACCAAAGCCACTATCTTTCCTGAAATCATTTCTTCTTTTCCTTTTTTAAACATGTTTAACAATTAAATGTTTGATTTTTACAGGACAACTTTTTGTCGGTTTCATTGATACACGTCGGTTGTAAATTTGAAGTCTGTGTGAGTATAAAAGTCTAGTCACATGGGTAACATTGGAACCTCAATGCTAACTGCAGCATGCTGCTGAGAGTAGGGCAGGTTCTTGTTGCTGTGTGTTGTGAGTCACATTCTGTATCCAGGTCATGAATGCAACCTGTTTATGATGCTTGTTTATAGCAACATTTGTGACTAGAATATAAAAGCTTAACACTTTATTTAGGAACTTAACGCCTTATTCCTCTATATCCGTGTGCTGGAACCAGGGATACAATGAGATACTTTGAAAAGCAATTATAATCCTTTAAAAATGCCAATTTAAACAACACAAAAAGGGACAATTTTCAGAGCATTTGCTCTACATTGTAATTAATTTAGCTTACAAGTTAAAATGTGAAAACTAAACTAAACTGCCCTGAAAAGACCTAACTAAATACCTTTAGGTTTGTAATATTTGAATGAACTTTGTAGTAAAAAAAAAGCTTTAAAACGCTGTCCAATGTTCAGAGCAGTAAAACTGCTAGTGAAAAGAAAGGTAAAAAGAAGGCAAGGGCACATTATCTTAGTAACAGAGCTAACGGATAGAAAAGAAGAATTGGCAAGATTATGGGCTGGAATATTAGGCCTCATTTGCTTCTGTAAGTCTTTTCATTGTGTATCTCCTTAATACATGGCTTTTTCATTGTGTGTAGCCTGCCCACTTCTTTTCTAACCAAGCACAGCATATTCCTGATTAATTAGACATGTATTATTGCAGCATAATGAAGTGGCGATAACTGTCCAGGTGTTGCATTCCCAAGTCTCGTACTCCTTATCACATTCCCACACAAGTCCATATTAACTTCCTATCAGTGTTTGTCCGCTGTTATATTTAATACATTTTTCCCACTGTCATCAGAAAGCAATTAATCTAGTTTACTGTAAAACAGAGACTGCCAGTGTTGCTTTTAAATAAACAAGAACAGCCTAAGTTACACATCTTCACTTCTGACTGGGTCTGTTCTCTTCAATCTACACCCCAAAGAGAAAATATCCTTGGCTGTGTTCTCTGGTCCTATTTGCTGGCTTTTAATAAGGTCTTAACTTCTCTCAAATTGATGGTTTTGCTATCACTGAATCACTTGAAATCACTGGTAAACTCTAAATCTTTTCTGTTGATTTGTATTTCTTCAGCAAAATTCTTTTTACTAAATTCTGTTTAAAAGCTAATGTAGGTTGCACTTTAAAATAATAGACACGCATTCATATGAATACCTATGCATTAGCTCCTATTCCTGTGGTGGTTATTATGACTGGGGACGTTTCTCTTTAATACTAGAAAGATTATTTCACAATAACAGAAAATGTGTTGCTCCCATGCAATCCTATGTAACTTGCAGAGTATGGATCATAGAGTATGGATTTTGTCCATGTCTGTTCCAGTCCTGTTTTATTTCTCAGCATTTACTCTATAGTGTTTTTGTGTTATCAGGTTACAAAACAGTACTCTACCGGTTGTGAATGTACAGCGGGGGGAGGGATGATGCTAGCTTTACAAACTTAACTTAAGGTAATAATGCACTACAATTGGCAATCCTACATTATCCTGAGTTTCTTGAGTCTCACCAGGAGACGAGAGATGAAGTCTCTATATTGGGAGTCTCTCGCCGAAATTGGGAGACTTGGCAGATATGTTACCTCATGTATCCATTGAAGACATTGAGAAAGACTTCTAGTCAAAACATTGGTCGAAATTTCTTTTAGTATTACTCCAGATTCTAGTTTCAGTTTTCAGTGTATTATTGGAAACTTTATTATTGGAAAAAAAAAACTAAATATAGTTACCACCGTTTATAACTTGTTCTATCATGCCTTATTAGGTATTTGTACATGCTATATAATAGTGTTCTCTCATTTAAAAGGGAGAAGTTAAAAGACAGCATAATAATAGCTCCCAATTTCCTCATAATACCATGTTACTTGCACTTCCATTCTTATTATGAGTCTGAAATATGGCCCCATCATAGGCTTATAAAGAAATAAAGCTGTATTGTATACAAGCATTCTTACATTTAGACTTGAGGGGTTGGTGCAGTTTATTTAGCAATACTGCACAGTGCTTTGTGATGTCTCTGTTATGAAAAACACATTATTGCTACACATAGTTTTAACATTAAGTAACACATCATATGACTGGGTTGTTGGACTACTCTAGCCCCCTGTGGTACCTGGATGCAGGTTCTGAGAAAGGCCACATTTTTCAGAACGCTGTTTCTGCTTTTTGCAGTTAACCCACACTTGACAAGAACCCAATCAAGCATCTGGAAAAAAATACAATTACTGAAGTGAAGACATTCATTGCAAACACGATGACAGATTCACTAGTTTATATTCAGGATGCTGGATTACTGAAATACTCAATGTCATTAAAGAAGGCTACATTTCCCTTGGTCTATAGTATCTTTATTCTCACATTGTCAGAGCATGTGTATGTGAGACAGTATGTAAACAGCTGTTTGGTGGATGATAAGTTGTCATCAATTGTGTTCGTAATGGGACTAACTGCTTTGAGGGATTACTCTAGCACATCCAGAACATTGAGTGGGTACAACACACCCAAAGGACGACAAACTCTAAACCGGCCTTATTCAGGGAACTATTGATTCAATTTTAAGCCAACAACACTGTAGCAAATGAACATGTGCCTTGTTTTTGTATGGTTTGAAACCCCTTATTTTGATGCACTTAACACAACACTTCCTTTCGTTGCTTGTGACCCAGTCAGCTTGTGAAATTATGCTTGTTAAAATTACAGCCTGATATATTTTCGGTCTGGTTTACAGGGTTTCTGCTTGCCCTATCCTCAGGGGAGAAGGTAATTAACTACATTTGTTATCCGCTTTTACGTGAGATCACTGACCTCTCCATGGCTTACCCGTATTGCTTATACAGGATTAGATACAATCTCATGTGAGTGTAACAATTCAAATGTAATGCAAAGAATCAGACTCAATCTCATTTTGAAAAACGCTCATAAAAGATATAGTAGAGTTCTACAACTATCAACTATTTATCACTACAATTTTCCATTTCATATTGGCCTAAATACTGCATGACCACTGAAGCTTCTTTATAGTACAATGACTTATGTAATGTAATGAATCTATGTTGCCCAAACCTAAAGATGTAATTTGGTTATTTATGTATTTTATGAATATATATTTACAAAAAAAAAAGAAATAAAATATGTTTTTACATTTCTGACCCCTTTGTAACGTCCACTTTATTTGCTCTGAATGCTGTCTGAGTGACTGTGTAACACTGGTAACGTTACACTGTATCAGTCTTTGTTTAAACAGGCACATACTAGTAAATGACATTCAAGAGGATATATACAGTATACTGCAAGTAACATTGTCAGTGACGTCAGTGATACACATATATAATTTGCTCATTTTAGAATTGTGTCCTAAATTTAGCAAAAGCTCAACATTATTTAAGCGATAACAGATTTCTAAAGTGCATCATTGCATATGACATTTCACATCAAACAGGCGACATAAAAGGACTGCTCAGGGTTGCCTTAAGGACAGTGACTGGTTGTGGCTGTTTGAGCTGTCTATATCAGTAACTAGATGACCTATGAAGACAAGTGCACTGGGTGTTTTAAGGTTATTAAAAGGGAATATTAACAGGCAAGCTCCTCTCAGCAAAGCAGGGGAGGGAGAATAGAAATTTCTCCTAACTTTAGAAATATTTGTATTTAAATCATTACCCAGAAATTTGGTAAACCATGGTACCATTTTTGACCATGGTTGGTGCACATTAACCCAGGAAACAATGTGCTGAAAAAAACAAAGAGTAAATTGAAAGTGATCACAGTAAGTGGCAAAGTCTCAGAAGCGGGTTGAACAAAGAAGAACCTCAGTCAGTTCAAAACAAACATTCCCACTAGAATGGGAGTGATCTATTACAGTATGTTGGGTACACTGAAAAGTCCAAGCCTCAACTATAATATATTACACACTTCATAGTTTAGACCTAGTTATACACTTTGATCACTGTACTAGATATCTTACAAATGTAGTCATAAAACCTAATCTCAAACCATTGTTTTGTATGTTTAGGTGTTAAATAGATTTCTGCTAATGATCTCAGATAACATGCACTGTATACATTTACGGATGAAGTAAAGTTGAAGCTGCTTGATTGTATCTGTAAGCAATGTGTTTGATCAGACTTGCCATGCACAGACACCCTCTAAGCCTTGCGATTGCTGTGTCTGCCTGCAGAAGTTTTGGTTGCATAACATTGGCTGCGTACAAGTGAAGGTCTTTGTAGTTCCACTTGAGAAAGGTGAGTAGGTGGGGGTGCATTTGTTTTATTTGAAATTGCAATGTGGAAAAACAAACAAACAAAAAAAAAACCTGAGTAAAGAACCAACAAAGGGCAGTCCTTTAGATTTTCAAATGATTTGAGAGTAAGAAGGGGAGATTAAAACTCACGAAGAGAGATTGCCATTGCCAGTTTGGCTAAATGGGCAGCCTATATAGAGATCCATGACATCAAAAATTTAGCATGCTTCTGTATGTCACTGTGGGTTATATATTTTGTAGGTTTGGAAGGAATGGCATTAAAAACCCATCCTAAAACACTAAAACACTTACAGACACTTTGTACTGCCCTCCAATTGGGCATACAGGTGAAATGTATTGGTTTATATATCACAGTCACAGGTTGAAATGCACGCTATTAAACACGGTCCTGTTTAAACCAACTTGATCCGTCAACCTGTCTCTGTTTATGCAGTTTTTCATCTTTTTTTTTTTTTTTAATGAGCACTCCAGCAGATGGAATTAGTGTATATACTTTTGGTTGTATAATCCTCTGCAATCTGGTTAGGTGACCAGGGTCCATTATTAAAAGTCACGAGATTCCCAAGTGTCAAATCCAAAGAACACAGTAAAGTCATAATGAAGATTGTTGTAATTCCATTATTTTTATGTTTCAGTACAGACCTTGGCTCTCTGTTATTATAAGTGAAGGAAGATTTTCAGGACAATTTAAAAAAAATTTTGGCATTTGAATAAACTAGAGAAAGTACTTTGTTTGAAAAAGCTAATACAATATATACTGATACTTGTAAAAAGTCTGCTTAACTTGTCTATTTGAAGAAAAGAAATGTTTTATGTCTTCATCTTAAAAAGTAGAAACAAACCCAGTTCAAAATTCCAATCAAATCCTGATAATAAACCAACTATGACTTTTCAAATATAATCTTAACAAACTAAAGCTGATGGTAGTTATCCTGAACTTTTGAACTTCTTATAATGAATAAAGTTGAGCTTAGAGACAGAGGCAGTTGGATGATCCTGGGAGAATATTGAATGGCTCCTAAAATGGAAAAAAGCATGTAAAGTGAGATAGCTGGTGCACATCTGAAATGAAAGATTTCATATTCATACAAAATTGTTCGGTATCCTAAATTAATCCAAACACAGATTAATTTGGAGAGTCATGTTTTGTGTCAGTGTGGAATGTGTCATACCTGACAGGGTCCTTTTAAATCAAGTCCTGAACCCATAATACATTGTGAGGCCTGGAAGTTGTAAAGAAAGTATGGAACATGCAGGGTCATAACCTTTTAAACTGAGCATAACAAGGATAGCAGTGGGTTACATTTAGATAAGGAATTCTTCAATTCCAGGGAGCAAATGAATTGCATCGTGGTTCAATGCTTGTAAAATAAACAAATAAATGAGCTGGCTTTGCAGATTAATGTGGACTGTATTGCTATATCTATAAAATAAAATAAAATGCATTGGTATTGCTTCCGGAGGCTGGAGTTATTTCTGCTGCACCTGGCTGGTCTTTCCCTCATTACATAAAACAAAACTTTTTGTTTTTTTTGGTCACTTCAAATCCCTTACAGACTGGACAACCGCTCTACAAAAAATACATTTTGCGTTCGAGTCACCTCAAGAAGCTTTGCTAAATCATCAGTTCCACTCGTTTGCAAGGCTTATAAATTATAGAAGGTTATTCATAAACAATGCACCGTATGCAAAAAAAAGAAGCTTAGCTTCAGAACATAACTCTTTCATTTCAGGTTTACTGGTTGACGGTCAAGGCAGAGAGAGTCACATGCAGAGCTGATGAACATGTGGACTTTGCGTTTATGTATTCAGGTCATGGGCAACATGCTGCAGTTGACTTCCATCAAAACTGTCCAGACAGGTCAATGTCCTGTTTAGTTGTAATGTCTGGTTCAGATTTCTATGTGGCAGGTTCATGTTACCTTAAGAGATTTGTACTGCCCCTTGCCTTTTTATGATATTTGCAATTATTCTGAGTGGTTCTTATTGCAATTCTAGTTTTTTTTTCATATAATCTATTTTAAGGTGCCAGATATCTAGTTGTGGGTTTCTTGTCTTGTGAGTAAGAGAGGTTACAGGCGTCAATGTACTGTATCAAACCACTCCCAGGTGCAATAAAGGAACCTGCTAATGCAAAAGCATAATGGCTTGCACTTCAAAAGTGTTTATTTCAGCTTTTAACTAATCTAAAGGGTTACTTCTAAAGAGGTGGCCTGAAAATTCTGTAACGTGTTGATTCAGCTGTAGAGAGGAAAAAATTAAATTAACATAGCAGAAAAGATGCACAATTCTTTTATACAACAGGTGCTAATTATCTGTATTTGAGAAAAGCTAAATTCAAGACATTTCAATGCTGCTGCAATGATAAAATGACCCCCAAGATCAACACAATTCATCACAATTCATTATAATGGCAGTGAGAAAATGACTCAAACTAGCAAGGTTAAATGCAAGAGAATTTCTCGATTCAGCAGGAAGCAAATTATATTTGTGGGTTATCTGTTCAAATTGTGGTTTTCCATTTACACCACTGAACAAATGACCTGGATCAGAAAATCCAATGCAGTATTTTAAAGTTAATGATTAACTGCATTAACTGAATTCAGTACTATATATAGTTTATTGTTTCCTGAAGAGTGCAGGTAACACAGAGTAACACAGCTAATACAGTAGAATTTGTTACTGCAAGGAGGGAATTGAAATGAGTTCAGCAAAATGTTGCACTGGATAACAAACTGTTGCTGCAGGGTGAGAATGACCTGAATTAGACCCAAGAATAACAGGCTATACTGTACTTTTAAACTTCCTGTAGACCATTCTTTTAAAGATATTTCTGCTAATTAAAGGAGATAAAAACATGCATCTAATTCAGTACAAACCTTCAGTTTTGCACACATATTTTCCTAGGCTATTTTTTCTCACCTGCCAGATAACCTGGTATGGCTCAACATCCATACCTTACCCTCTATCAACAGGAGCCCCCCAAGGATCAGTCTTGGGTCCTCTCCTGTTCTATCTCTACACCCACTCCCTGGGCCCCCTCATCGCATCCTATGGTTTCTCATACCATTTCTATGCTGATGATGCTCAGATCTTCCTCTCCTCCCCCCTCTAACCCCACCATCCCATCATCCCATTCCATATCTCTACCTGTCTGTATGCTGGATGCACTCACATCACCTCAATCAACCTCTCTAAATCTGACCTCCTTATCTTCCCCTCCTTTGATCTCTCTATCTCCATTCCTCTGGAATATATCATGCTCTCTTCCTCCTCCTCAGACTGCACTCAGCTACCTCCAGACCCTCCCTACACCTCCACCGACCTCTCCGCTCCAACTGCACAAGAAGACTGGCTGTACCTCCTCCAGAGCCCACTCCTTCTCCACCCTAGCCCCTCAGTGGTGGAACGACCTACTAATGGATGTCAGGACTGTCCAGTTCCAGACCACCTTCCGGCACCTCCTCAAGACACACCTCCTCAGACAACACCTTTAAAACTCAACTCTCCCCTTCTGGTCAATATATCACTCTGCCTTTAATGCACTTAGACTTGTACTTATCTGCTCTCTATTTTACTGTATTTAAACCAATCTGTAGTACCTTATATTTCACCTGCACTCAAATCTAACCCTGATGTAACACTGTTATCTGCTCTTGAACTGCCTTGATAACAAATCGTACTGAGTCTTGTATTTGCTCTTATTAGAACTGAAGTTATTGTATTTTGTATCTTCCTTTTAATTGTACTGTAATTCTTTATATGAATTTTTTTTATACAGCTGTAAGTCACCCTGTGTAAGGGGTGTCTGCTAAAAATAAATATATATATATATATATATATATATATATATATATATATATATATATATATATATATATATATATATATATATATATATATAATATAAAAGGTTGCATCCTTCTTTCCATAACATAGCTACATCTTTAATGGATAACTGTAATAAAATACACATAGCTATCTGAATACTTGATTACTAACTACAAACATGAGTTTTCATATAGATATAAGGGCAGAAATCTCTCTAAAGGTCAACAATGTTTGCTGAACAGTGACTGATTCAGTTTTCACTGCTATGTAACTGCTTGAGATCAAGCTTGTTTTTTTATTCATTTTTATTATGTTATGTATTTTCCAATGCCAACTGGAAACAGGATTGATTTGAAAAGGATTGAAATCAGTCCTGTTTGTTTCCATTAGTGCAGTCAAATTTGAATCAGGACCTGGTGTGACGCTAGTTGTGAGCTGGAAGAAAATGCTTTTTTTCCAAATCGCTTTGGAGGAAGTGACCCTGTTAGAATCCTTTTTGCAAATAAATACCAAACCTTGGAAAGCAGAAATGAACCCTCATGTTAATAGAAATTAGAAACCAAGGACCACGGAGCTGTCCGTCCTTCACTAATCGAACACACAGGAGATTTTAGACTTTTTTAATCTAGTGGCAGATTGATTTGTAGAATGGAATTCTGGTGGTGTTCTGCTGATATCAGAAGAGATGAGTTATTCTATAATAACCAAGTTTTATGGTGCAAATGGCATTTCAGTGGTATGGCATTGCACCAGTAATATTAATCAGCTGTCTTCCTTTAAGGAAAGAAGTCATTTACATTAAGAGTATTTGACACCAGCAACACAAGCATCTGTACAGAGCGGTCTTATTTGAAAACCCTCATAACTGCTTGTGACATCAATGACCTCTATTTATGAGGCCACAGGAGTTTAGAACGATAAGCTTAGAAATAGAAGGTTTATTGAATCAAAAGCCCCAGGGGTCAGAGAAAGACGAGTGTAACAATCTCAGTCTGTCAAAGTGACCATGTAAATTACAGCTGAAGTCAGAATTTATTTTCAGACCAGTTGATAAAGGCAGCATAATATCACGTGTCACTCTGAAGAAAATGAATTGGCATGACTATGACTATAATTGAATTCCTCAGCATTCCGCAACTTTCCAAGTGGCCTTGAAAAAGTTATGGGAGACATGCATTTTAAGTTTGAGCAAGTACGTTTTTGCTGGGTTAAAAATACACTCTTTTAAAGAAATCACAATATATGTGCTGTGATACCAACTTGAAGTGTTGGTACCTAAGGTATAAAGTAAATGTGTTAAATAGTAATCAACCCCATAGTCTAGTATAAAACTTCTTACTATGCTATTCTTTGATTCTCTAATTTCTTTCTTGTTTTATCATGTTTTAAATATACTTTATTACACTCAACTGTGGTATTCTGTGGTAAAAGCAAAGGAAACTTATTGGTTTCCCCCAAAACTTACCATGTGCATGACCCTCAGAAGATGACAGCATTTGAGACCATTTTGGCAGGTTTTACTAGCCCACATATTACTTCTTAAGAAAGATATTGAGTGACAAATGGTATTGAATGTAGCCCTGGTCATCCATTCATTACTTTACAGTATCACACCATTCTAACTTCATGGAAGCAGTTATGCCAAGCAACAAAATCAGGTGACCTTAGTGTTGAAGTGTAGAACATGTGACTCTATATTGGTGGAACTATGCGTGGGCATTTGTTATGAGACACTGTTGTTGTAGGTCATAGTGATTTTTTCATGGCACTGGAACTTCATTCACTGAGCTTTTGAATGTGGCATCTTGGGAACTTGATTTCAAATTTTTATGAACTTGTATTGTTTGTTTTTTCTACAAACATGTTGTGGATGAATGCAATGGTGGTATCAAATATTTTCTGACATGACACAACAGAAGGATTACATTTTGTTGTATAGAAAATACAAGTATAATTAACATAACCAATTTTGGAACTCAATTTGAATGCACATTTTTGCAACAGTGGGTTCATTTGGTATGCGTTAGAGCAGGTTTTATTATTACAAATGGAGTAAAAGATGTCTGATGGCCTTGGAGCTACAAGACTTTTTTTGCTTTTTCTGTCTTCTTTTTCTAGATTCAACAAAAAGTGGCCTTTTCTTTCTGTCATAAAAATAACCATTGCTGTTTTCAAAGAAGTAGCTGTTAAAATATAACCAACATTAGTTCACCATACTTTTGCTTCTCAAAGTCTAGTTTTCAAATAGAATTATTTTCGCAGGACATGTAGAAACATCGAATTCTGTAGTTCAGAGTTCCTGAATGTGTTGTATCATGTTATCCATAAATTCACAGATATCTTCAGCCAGGAATCTGTCCTCTTATGTAAGGATGGAACATGAGGTCTTTTACCTTGTAGTCCCTTTGTACTCACATTACATTCTTTGTCGATGGATAAGAAGATGTATGTGAGATGTATTGGACATTTTGGTTTCTTAGGTAATTTATTCCAAACTCAATTGTAAAATCTGACAACTAAAATATATTTAACATATAAAGACTTCTCTCTGAACCAATTTACTGTTAAGTTAATTTATTACTGAAGAAATGTATTCCTGTTGCCCTAACATTTTAACAAGGCTTTTTTCCCCAATATATCTATATAAGGAGTCAGACAATTCCATCACCCTCCTGCAAGATTCTTTCAAAATAATTTTGAATTTATTACCCTTGCAAAATGATTCCTGTTAATCGGAGCAGCTGTATTTTATGTTTGTTTTCTTTTCAGTATTTAATTCAGTGTAAATTAACTGCTGAAGTCAAGTTGTATATTAATCATTTTGTGCTTAGCTGTGCTGTTGAATACCTGAACACCTCATTTAACTTGAGAACAATACAGGACAAATACAACATTTCCTGTCTCTTGGGTATTTTTGGAAGGCTGCCCTGGTACCTTAAGAAATGCACCAGGGGACTTCCAAGGTTGCCTTCTTCAAAACCTTGTGCTTCATGCCATGGGTTATTAATCAGTCTGTGAACAGTAATGCGCAGTGATTTACTGCTCCCCTGCTTTGATGCTGTGATGGGTGAAAGGGGCAGGCACTTATCAAGATGTACACTATCGTTCCTGTTTCTGTTCAGGGAGGCAGATCAATCTCAAGCCATGCTTCAGCATTAATAGGGAATGAATATGAAGAAAGTGCTTGTGAACTGTCTCAGCCAGCTCTCCTGTTTGCTATTCTGGTGCATGATCTTAGAGACACACAAAATGCCAGGATCTGCATTTTGTAATGCAGGGTTAATATTGCTTTGTCTTTAATACAATATGCTGTTGGGTTTTAATACTCATTGATAAAAGACAAAGTTGCATACAAGGTGGGGTTAGGATTAGAAATAAATTTGACCTAGGGTCAATTCATGTTTTTCACTAACATCCGGGTTCCTAACCACTTCCTGTACTGTCAGACCATGTGACTTACAGAACAGGAAGCCTTTCTCATCGTTTTCAGCTTCAGTGTTGACAGAGTGCTTTGGAGTACCTATTAGGCCAATTCATCACACTTTCCATTTAACATCCGGGTAATCCTAATGATTAAATTGGACTGTCAGACCATGTGAGTGTGAAACCGTTTGGGACTGTTAGTGTCACAGATAATTATAATTTTCAAGTATGAAACATATAATTTGTAAATAACTACGGTTTTCATAGGGGGGGAGGGGGGAGGGAGGAAGGGGGGGGGGGGGGGGGCGTCTATATGGATCATTTTACGTTATTTCATCTCAAACAGATTCTCCTATTGTTTGAATGCACATTGACTGAACAAAATTATTTGAAAAATCTAGTCTGCAATGTATTCAAATGATACTATTCAGCAACTGTTATGGGAAATCCACATGCTAATGGGTGTCTGTACAAGGCAACTAAACAACGTGCCCATTAAGTTCTTGGTATGGCAAGATTTGCAGTAAACAGCACTTACGAGCTACACATTGTGGACTTTGTTAATAGGTCACTGCAACCATTTGTCCAGCCAGTATTTTTTAGGATTCCTCAGTAAACAATTGTAAAATTACAATTTTAAATAACATTTTACGCACTTACGCTCTCTGCTAAAGTACATACAAACCACCACCATGTGAAGTGAAACTAGAAACTAAATAGTCAATTGTAACAAATACAACGGAATAAGTAAAAATTCATATTTTTTTTACTTTTTAATGTTTTAAGTTTTGAAAATCAAGTCGTAATTAAATAGGTTTTGATAATTAGGTAAAGATGACAGGAAATCAACAAGCTTTATAACTCAACACCCTTTTCAGCTGACCTGAAGAGGTTGGCTGTGAATTTCAACATTATTACTGCATCCTCTTTATTTGCATATACATTTATCTTTTACAATAAGTAACAAACAAACAAACAACAAACCCAACTAGAAGAGAAAAAAATGAGTATATGAACAAACATGGAAACAAATGTGCAAAAAGTAAAGCTCAACAAACATATATAAGATTGTGTTGCATAATGTCAGTTCATTCCCAGCAGCTGCTGCAGAAGTCCAGGCTGTAATCTCCGGCCTTAGAATTAGGTTTTCATGAATTGAAAATGTTAGAAAACTAAATTTAAAATGTTAAAAAAAAGGCTTTGCGAAACAGGGCTGACAGATTCTATCAGGATGAATAACGAGGTGTAACAGTATTGCATAACACAGCCTCCTCCTTCATTTATTATTGGAGCTTAGAGATTGCATTCTCCTGGCACCAGTGAACAGAAAAGCATGGAAATCTCACCTTATAACCAGACACTGTGGAAGAATTGCTTCCGAGGGCTAGATTTACACAAGAGGCTTTAGACACTGGTCCTTTTATACCTCATTACTAGGCTATGGAAAAGGACCTGTTCTGTTTAACTGGGAATGTAGGGCATACTTTTGTCAATTTAGTTAGGACTGCCTATGGGTACCACTTTCAGGGCTCTGCTTGCTGCCCTGATATTTTGATTAAGATAGGCAGAGAGACAGAAACCAATGCTCCTCCTTCCTCTAGTTTCGCCCAGCCCAGGCATAATTGACCATCTTTCACAATGTAGACCAGTTTTATTAACCAATTATATATACCATGTTCCACAATATATTATCTCAGGGCTGGGAAAAGCAAATTATGTTTGGTCACCACCAAGTCTTTTTAAAATTATTCTGTTAATAATGGCCAATACAAGTCATGTGTTATTTATAATATATGATAACCATGTTACTCTGGGGTTTAACATTTTACTAAGAACTTTTGTACCCCCACACTAAAAAAAACCAATACCAACAAAAAAAATGTGTTAACTTAATAGAGCAATTGAAAACAGAATTAAATTGAGAAACTCAGCTATACATTGTACTATTTCAGTTTGAGACTGTAAGGCTGAATTGGACAAAACATTTGATAGAAAGAAAAAAAAAGAAAACTGTCCAACTATTTGAGTCTCCTGTGTGCCAGCTTTAAATTACATTGCAGGTAACAATTCCTGTCTGGCCC